>NW_020949613.1:14006370-14052857 GCF_900497805.2 Vombatus ursinus | reverse complement strand
TTTCTTTCTTTCTTTCTTTCTTTCTTTCTTTCTTTCTTTCTTTCTTTTTGCTTAAGCAGTTGGGGTTAAATGAGTTGCCCAGGGTCACGCAGCTAGTAAGTGTCAAGTGTTTGATCTGAGGCCAGATTTGAAATCAGGTCCTCCTGACTTCAGGGCTGGTGCTCTATCCACTGTGCCACCTAGCTGCCCCAATCCATTTATTCTTTATGAAGATTATTTAATTTACAATTAATTTAATCCATCTTTCCACTGCCCTTTGTTGAAAATAGTTTTATTGCATTATGACCTGAAAAGAATACATTTGCCTTTCTACATTTTATTTTGAGTTTTTTATGCCCTATTACATGGTCATTTGCCTGTAGGTGTCATATGCTGTAGATATATATATATATATATATATATATACACACATATATATATAATAGATAGATAGATAGATAATATATATGTATGTGTGTGTATATATACATATATACTTTCTGTTCCCATCCACTACTTTTCTCCAAAGATCTGTCATATCTAACTCTACCTCCATAGTTTCTTTCTTATTTTTCTTGAATTTATCAAATTCTGAGAGGGGACAGTTGAGGTCTCTCATTAGTATAGTTTTGCTGTTTATTTCTTCCTTTAACTCATTTAACTTTTCCTTTAAGAATGTGGATGCCATACCACTTAGTGCATGTATGTTTAATATTGATACTGCTTCATTGTCTATGGTAAGGAGACATGTCCAGTCATTCTGATCTACTTCCTTGTCAGGTAAGATAGATTTCTATATTCAGTTGTTGTGTATATTATTCTCTCTTTGGGATAATACTAATGAGAATAAGATTCAAGCAATGCCCATCCCACCCTTCCATCTTCCCCTCCACTGTAACAGGCCATTCTTGACTCTTTATGTGAAATAATTTACCCCATTCTACTTTCCCCTTCTTTCTACACCTAATGTACTCCTCTTTCTCATCCTTCAAATGTTTTTGTCATTCCCCCAAATTCACCTTATATCCATATCCTCTGTCTATGTATATTCCTTCTAGCTGTACTATTAGTAATACAATTTTTAAGAATTAGAAGTATCATTTTCCCATGAATCGATTTAAACAATTTAGCTCTATTGAATCCCTTATGTTCTCTTTTCCTTTTTTACCATTTTATGCTTCTCTTGGGCCTTGATATTTGAGATCAGATTTTTGGTTTAATTCTGGTTTTCTCCTCATGAAAGCTTAAAATTCTTCTTTTTCATTGAATGACCATTTTTTTCTTTGATAAATTATACTTAATTTTGCCAAGTGAGTGATTCTCGATTGTAGCCCTAGCTCCTTTGCCTTTTGAAATATCATGTTCCATGACTTCTGATCTTTTAATGTTGCAGCTGGAAGTCCTATGTAATCCTAAATATGACTCCCAATATTTGAATTCTTTCAGGCCACGTGTGGGATTTTCTTCTTGACCTGATAGTTCTGAAATTTGGCTATAATATTCCTTGGAATTTTTATTTTGGGATCTCTTTTCTGAGCTGATTGGTGGATTCTTTCAATGCCTATTTTGTCTTCTGGTTCCAGGACATCAGGGAAGTTTTCCTTAATAATTGTACGAAAGATGCTGTCCAGGTTCTCCTTTTGATCATGGCTTTCAATGACTCCAATATTGTCTCTCTTGGATCTGTGTTCTAAGTCAGTTGCTTTTCTGATGAGGCATTTATGTTTTCTTCCTTTTTTCATTCTTTTGAATTCATTTGATTGATTATTGATGTCTCATGGAGTCTTTAGCTTCTATTTGCCCAATTATAACTTTATGGAGTTTTTTTCCTCAATTAGCTTTTGTATTTTCTTTTCCATTTAGTCAAATGTACTCTTTAAGGAGTTGTTTTCCTCAGTGGATTTTTATATCTCCTTTTCCATTTTTCCAATTTTACCTTTTAAACAGTTGTTTTCTTTTCCAAGTTGTTGACTCTTTTTTTTTTCATAATTCTCTTGCATCACTCTCATTTCTTTTCCCAATTGTTCTTCTAATTTTCTGACATGATTTTAAGCTCCTTTTTGAGCTCTTCAATGAGTGCTTTTTGGCCTTGAGATCACTTCCTATTTTTCTTAGGGGTTTTACCCACAGGTGTTTTTACATTGTTGTCCTCTTCTGAGCTTGTCTTTTCATCCACCCTGTTACCATAATAGCTTTCTAAGTTCAGTCTTTTTTTTTTTTGGTTGTTGATTTTTGCTCATTGTTTTTGACCTTTTCCTTTCTTTTAAATTTAAGCTATGCTTCTGGGGTGCAAGGCACAACCTTCTTGTGCCAGGGGCTGTAGGCACTGGCTGTTTTTCTTTGCATTAATATTGCCCTGAGTCCCAGAGATTCTTGAATGTCCTTAGAGGGTGGGGTAGGGGGTACCGGGTTCCTAGTGGTGGTGTCTACCATGTGCTGAGACTGGGAGGGTGTCTCTTTGTTTTTCTGGGGCTAAACTGAAGCACATGATGGTCTGGACACTAGCATCTACCTGTTTAGTCAAGGCTACACTGAAGCACATGGCAGGGGCCCCAAGGTAGCAACTGTCTATTTACTTAAGCACCTGTAGAGTTGGCATCTACATGTTTGCCCAGGGCTACACTGAAGCATCTGGAGTCTGGTGGCTGGAGGTTGTCTCTTTGACCAGAGTTATGTTGAAATATGTGGTAGTTGTCAGAACTGGATTTTGCCAGTCTCCTGGCTATACTGAGGCATGTGGAGGATCCTCATGGTGGTGTTTCTCTGCCTTTAAGCTGATGTAGCAAATACCCCCTTTCATGTTAGCTGGTTTGCATTTTTTCATATCCCCACTTCTGGAAAGCCTGCTAAGCTATTGTTGAGAATCAAGTACTGTACATTCAATCGCTTTCCCCCATAGTTGCATAGCACACTAACAACTAAGTCTACATGGCATAGTTTCTGATTGCATATGAAATGACATGTGTGTATCTACGTATTTATATACATAGATATACATATTTATATACATATACATATATTTACTTCAACTCAGGTTTCAAGCAATCCCAAAATAAAATCCTCCTCTAGCATTTTGGGCGCCCAGGTTTATCACGGCTTGACTGGAGATCATTATTATCTGAAAATACGAGTATTTAAATTCAAGAAACAATAGTTTACTGCAGTTATCATTATCATCTTCATGACACAGTTTTGAAAGAGATAGCAGAGTCAGCATCCTCTGGTTGATTGATGGTCACAGTTTAATCTCTAATCCTTCAGTCACTATAATGATCATCTCGTGGTAAGTGGCCACTGTCACCAGAGTTGTCCCCAGAACCACAACCAGAAATATGTAGACTATCCAAGATTTCCCTTCTTCTATAACATCTATTGTCCATTTCAAGGGTTTTACTCCATTCCATTCTTCCTAACTAAATGAAATGTAATGACCAGACCTGATTAGATCTGTCCAGAAACTAGTAAACAAAGCATATATTTACCCATGGAATAAGAAAATTCAGTGAGAATACAGCACTAATTTAGTTGAGAACAAGATTCATGTACTGACCATAATGTTGATAGGCAGGTTTTGTATTTAGTAAGCAGTAAGCTACATCAAGAGACTGAGCTTTTAGTTCCCTGAGCCAATCAAATCTCTGTCAATTTCAATACTTTAATTTTTAAAGAGAGCTTGTAAGATTGTATTTTTTCAACTGGGTCAAAAATAATAAAAATAAGAGATGTAAATAATCTTTTTTTTTTCATTTAGCAATTCTGAACCTGTCACTTCATCAGAAAAAAAAAAACTGCCAGTGGGGAAATTCCTTTTACCAACACAGATCAACAACTCCAATTAGATTTTAACTTACATTTTTATTTTGTGTGTGTGTGTGTGTGTGTGTGTGTGTGTGTGTGTGTGTGTTTCTTTTAGGAAATTGGGGTTAAGTGACTTGTCCAGGTTCATACAGCTAGTAAGTGTCAAGTGTTTGGTCTGAGGTCAGATTTGAACTGAGGTCCTCCTGACTTCAGTGACCTGTTGTGATCTATTCACTGCACCACCTAACTGCCCCTTAACTTACATTTGTAAAGAGATGTTTGAGGATACAGAGATCAATAGGATCTTGATTCAATATGTGAAGTTCTGAAAAAAAAATCTGTATTATTATGTTGCAAAAGAAGACACACACAAAGAAAAATAAAGTAAATAAAAGTGTGCTTTAATTTACACTCAGAATTCATCAGTTCTCTCTCTGGAGACTCATAGCATTTTTTACCATAGGTCCTTTGGAATTGTCTCAGATCATTGTCTTGATCTGATCATCATTATTACTGTTAAAGTATAAAATGTTCTCCAGGTTCGGCTTACTTCTCTTTGTATCAATTAATATAATTTTCCCCAGGTTTTTCTGAAAACTTACCATTTGTCATTTCTCATAGTATAATTGTATTCTATCACAATCATATATCACAACTTGTTAAGCCATTCCCCAATTGATGGACATCCTTTCAATTCCGAAATTTTGAAACCACAAAAAAGCTCTATAAATATTTTTGTAAAAATATGTCATTTCCCCTTTTCTTTTATCTCTTTTAAAAATATTTATTTGAGAAATGAGGTCTTTGTCAGAGAAAATTGTTTAAAATTTATTCCAGTTTCCTGCTTTGCTTCTAATTTTGGCTACAACAGTTTCGTTTGTACAAAGTTTTTTGTTTTTTTTTATTTTTAAAAAGGCATGTTATTTATTTTTTAAATATTTACCAATCAACATGTAAAATTAACCATCTTTTTAAAAAATTTTAGGTTACAAATTACCTCCCTCCTTCCCAACACTCCCCCTCCTTGAGTAGGCAAGTAATTTGATAACAGTTACACGTGTAGAATCTTGCAAAACATATTTCCATATTGGCTTAGAAAACAAAAATTTTAAAAAGTTTTTTTTAAGTATGGTTCAATATTCACATTAGTTCTCCCTCTGAAGGTGAATTACATTTTGTATTATAGGTTCTTTGGATTTGTCTTGCATCATTGTCTTGGACAGAGTTGGTAATACAAATTTTATCATTCTTACAATATTGTTGCTACTGTGTACAATATTATTCTGGTTCTACTCATTTCATTTTGCATTAGTTAATATAATTCTTCCCAGGTTTTTCTGAAACTGTCTTGCTCATCATTTCTTATAACACAGTAGTATGCAGTTACAATCATATATCAAAATTCGTTCAGCCATTTCCCATTGATGATTCCGTTTGACTTCCAATTTTGCCACCACAAAAAGAGTCACTATGAATATTGTAGTAAAAATAGGTCCTTTGTCCTTTACTTTTGTCTTTTTGGGATCCAGACCTAGTAGTGATTTTGATGGGTCAAAGAGTATACATGGTTTTATAGCACTTTCAGTGTAGTTCCACTTTTTTTCTCCAGAATTGTTGCACTAATTCACCATTCCACCAACAGTGCACTATTGTTCCAATTTTTTTTCCACATCCCATTCAGCATTTGCCATTTTCCTTTTCTAGCATCTTAGCCAATCTAATAGGTCTGAGATGGTATCTCAGATTTAATTTAATTTATATTTCTCTAATCACTAGTGATATAGAACATTTTATGTGGCTATTAATATTTTTAATTTCTTTTCATTAACTGCCTGTTTATATCCTTTGATCATTTTTTAACTGAGAAATATCTCTAATTTTTATAAATTTGGCTCAGTTCCCTATATATTTGAGAAATGTAACCTTTTTCAGAAAAACTTGATGTAATTATTTTCCCCGGTTTTCATGTTTTTCTCTAATTTTTTCTGCATTCATTTTATTTGTGCAAAATCTTTTTTAATTTCATGTAATTAAAATTATCACTTTTACTTCCTATGATTTTTGCCATCTCTTGTTTGGTCATAAAGTCTTCATTATCCACAGATCTGACAGGTACATTTTTCTGTACTCCCTTAATTTATTTATGGTGTCACCCTTTATATATAAATCATCTATACATTTTTACCTTATGTTGGTATAAATTGTGAGATGTAGCTCTGTGTGTTTTTTCTCCCAAATTGCTTTCCAGTTTTCCCAGCAATTTTTGTTAAATGGTAAGTCCTTACCCAAAAAGGTTAGATGTTCAAGTTTATCAAACACAGGTCACTTATTACTGCATATTGTATAACACATGTATTTCACTGATCCACCACTCAATTTCTTAGCCAACACCAGACTGTTTACCACTTTGTAATACATTTTGAAATGTGGAATTGCTAGTCTACATTCCTTCATATTTTTTTTCTTTGATTTCCCAGATAGTATTGCCTTTTTTTCTTCTAAATGACTTTTGTTATTATTTTTTCTAGCTCTATAAAATATTTTTGGTAGATTCATTGGTATGTCACTGAATAAGTAAATTATATTAGGTAGAACTGTCACTTTTATGTTGACTCATCCTACTGATGAGCAATTAAAGATCTGTCTTTGTTGGTAAGAAGAATATTTCATAATTGTGTTCATATAATCCCTGGGTTTCTCTTGGAAGGTAGACTCCCAAGTACTTTATCTTGTCTGCAGTTAGTTTAAATGACATTTTTCTTTCTATTTCTTCCTGATGGGTTTTATTTGTAATAGAAAGAAATGTTGATGATTTATGAGACTTTATTTTATATTCTGCAAACCTGCTAAGTTGTTAATTGTTTCATTGAGTTTATTCATGAATTTTCCAGTGTTATCTAACTATACCAACATATCATCTAAAAAAAGTGATAATTTTGTTTCCTTTTTTCCCTATTTTTATTCCTTCAATTTCTTTTAGTTTACTTTTTTTTAGCTAGCATATCTGGTGCAATATTACATAATAATATTGATAATGGATGTTCTTGTTTCACTCAGGAAGGCTTCAAGTTTATCCTCATTGAAGATAATGGTTGCTCTTGCTTTTAGGTAGATATTACTGATCATTTTAAGAAAGACTCCATTACTATGTTTTCTTTTTTTTTTATTAAATAGAAATGGGTGTTGTATTTTGTCATAGGTTTTTTCTGCATCTATTGATTTATTCATATGATTTCTTTGTTTTTTTGTTTTTATTTTTTATTGATGTGGTCAAATATCCTGATAATTTTCCTCATATTGAACCAGCCCTGAATTTCTGGTATAAATCTTACCTTGTTGTAGTGTATGATGTCTGTAATATATTGCTATAATCTCCTTGCTAGTAGTTCATATAAATTTTTGCATCAATACTCATTTAAAAAATTGGTCTATGGGTTTTTGTGCTTTCTGACTTAGGTATGAAAAACATATTTGTGTCATAAAAGAAAATTATTAGGA
Source organism: Vombatus ursinus (assembly GCF_900497805.2). Classification (NCBI taxonomy): domain Eukaryota; kingdom Metazoa; phylum Chordata; class Mammalia; order Diprotodontia; family Vombatidae; genus Vombatus; species Vombatus ursinus. The sequence goes on along the minus strand of NW_020949613.1, from coordinate 14,045,582 downwards.
CTCCTTTTCCTATTTTTTCAAATAATTTACATAGTATTGGGATTAATTGTTCTTTAAATATTTGGTATAATTCAATTGTAAATCCATCTTCTTCTCTGGATTTTTTCTTAGAGAATTCATTGATTGATTGTTCAATTTATTTTTCTAAGATAGAGTTATCTAGGTATTCTATTTCCCCTTCTATTAATTTGATCAGTTTACATTTTTGTAAATATTCATCCAGTTCACTCAGATTGTCAGTTCTACTGGCATATATTTGGGTAAAATAGTTCCTAATGAGTGCTTTAATTTCATCTTCATTGTGCCTTCACTCTTTTCATGTTTGATACTAGTAATTTGTTTTTCTTCTTTCTAAAATAAATTAATCAATGCTTTATCTATTTTATTGATTTTTCAATAAAACCGGCTCCTACTTTTAGTTATTATAAAGTGTTACTTTCTACCCTGGAACTGTGATCTAGAAGTGGGCATAGACAATGGAGTTTATAAATAGTGCCCTGTACTGTGCTCAGTGCTATGGGCCCTCTGCAATCTGTTTCTGACCAGTTGCCAGATACACTTACCATCACTGGCTTGAGCAACCATAGCTGTTGCTGCTTTTATTGCCACCACCAAGTCATGCCACTGTTGATATATCCTTATAGATTCTAGACCATGTCACAGACACATCCACTACTATGTCATAGAGCTTTCCTCATCTCCCAAGATGTCTTGAGCTGGAAAAAAAAACCTTCTCACCCTAACTTTTTATTGACTCTGACACTATATAATTTTAGTTGAAGTATTGTTTTTAAATTGTTTGGAGAAAAATGTTGGGAGTATTTGGCTGTAGCGCTTCCTCTACTTCCTCTCTCTCTCTCTCTTTCTCTCTCTGTCTCTCTCTCTATATATATGTACATATATATATATATATATATATACACACACATACATATATATTAAGGAAAACCTGCCCTAGTTTAAGGACAACAGGGTCCTATGATATTGCTTCCTCCACAATGATGATGAGAGATGCAAAGATAAATGTAGCAAAACCTTACTTTTAATACAGTCACAATTATTGTAGAAGTTAGATCCTAACTATCCCTTCCATCCAGGTTTTGTTTTTCATCAATAAATATTGAGATATTCATGCAGAATTAGTTGGTTCAGGGGATTTAGTCTTAGAGTGTTGGACTTCATTTCATCATTACCTGAGTACAAAGGATCTAGGAGCAGTGCAGGAGATTCTAAAGCTTGGCTAGTGGATCATGATGGATATCTCAGGAGAGGAAGTTTTAGTCAGCTAAATCAACTAATGATGTCTTTAATGTATGCTCTTGTTAAATATCCATCTCCTACTATGGCCAAATAAATCTCCTTATATTAACAGTTGAATGACTCAGAATTTCATCATTTTTTCAGTATTAAACCTGAAATATCAGAGACTAGCCTGAGTTAGACCTAGCCCAAAACAACAATCAAGGAAGGAAGTTCACAGAGTCATGGAATCAAAGAGGTATGGAACTCAGAGGTCAATTTATCCAGTCCCCTCATTTTGTAAGTAAGGGAATTGAAGCCAAGGGAGGTTGAATGACTTGTCAAAAGAAACTCAGGTAATATATTGACAAAAGCAGAGTTTAACTCTCAACACTCTAATTCTAAAGACAGAGATCCTCCTACTATACAAATAACTATTTCACAAATATTTTATCAGGTCTAAAGAGAAATGTAAATTGCATATTAAAGAGAGAGAAGATATTTTACAGGTGGACAGAACAAGAAAGGTTTCTAGGTCAGGATAGCATTTGATAAAAACTTTGAAGATTGCTTAGAATTTTAACAGGTAGTAATTAAGGACTAGGAGCAGTAAACTTTTAGGAGTAGAGAAATTTGTTGTTCAGTCATTTCAGTCATGTCCAACTCTTCACTACCCCATTTGGGTTTTTTTGGCAGACACTGGAGTAGTTTGCCATTTCCTCCTCCAGCTCATCTTACAAATTAGGAAACTGAGATAAACAGCGCAAATTGGGTCACACAGATTAGTAAGTGTATGAGGGCATGATTTGAAATGAGGTTTTTCTGACTACAGGCCCCTGGAACACTATGTATTGTGCCTTCTAGGTGTATGAGAGGAATAAGCAAAAAAGATAGTAACATTAATGAAGGAAGGGAAGGAAGGAAGCAAGCATTTATTAAGTGCCTACTATGTTCCAGGCACTGTGCTAATTACTTTAAGAACATCTCATTTGGTCCTTATAGGAACCCTTGAGGGCAGGCGTTATTATTATCCCTATTTTACAGTTAAGAGAAGTAAGGAATAATAAAAATAACAAGAGTAATTAGCATTTATCTAGAATTTCCAGATTTTAAATGTACTTTACAAATATTATCTCATTTACCCTTGCAATAATGCTCGGATATATGTGTTGTTATTTTCCTCACTTTGTAGATAAGGAAACTGAAGCAGACAGAGTTAAATGTCTGCACAAGTTCCCATAGCTAGGAAGTTTCTGATGCAGGATTTGAACTTAGGTTTTCCTGACTCTAGGTCTAGTACTTTATCCACTGCACCTAATACAAGTTTGGAAAGCTAGACTGCAACCAGATTGTGAGAGGCTTTAATTGGCAGTAACAGGAATTTTGATGGCATTTAGTAGATAATAGGAGGATATTGAAAGTTTGGTGCAATGAAATAAATTATCAGATCTTTGCATAAATAAGATTAATCTATGAAGAATGAATAACATTAGTATTAGTATGGTATAGTAATCCAAAATGTACTTTTTGGGGGGTGAGTGAAATAACCTTTTCTGTGACAAGCTTTGTTATTTGTTTGTTTTTACACTAGACTCCACTCTATCCTTTTGTCTTCTATCTCCATACTGACTTTTTGGTGGTATCCTTCCCTGTTATAAAATTTTCTGCTTTTGAGTGCACCATTGATCTCATTGACAGCATGATGTGTTATAATGACCATTGTCTGTGTAGTTAAATGTATCTCAATTCAAATCTTGTGTATGTTGCTTTTGAATACCTCTGTGATTTTGGCCAAGTCATTTAATTTAACTGGACTTTGGTCTCCACATCTAGAAAATAAATGAGTTGAACTAGATGAACTTTGAATTCTCTTCAATCTCTAGAGCTATGTTCCTGTGATCTTCTTTCTTGTTATGCCATAAATAGAAACCTATCAGATGTTAGTACAAGACATTACCCTTTTTTATAAAACCTATTACTTTTAATTATTTTTTGTCAGCATATGAGTGGGATGATCTAGACTGCTCTAGTATGTGCACAGTTCTAGCATGGAGAACTGCCTCATAATTTACCAAGGTGTGATTCAAGCACTTTGCCCTGGTTTTGCATGTGTCAATTTGTTGACATAGAATAGACTGTCAATGGGCTTTCATGGTTGGAGACAAGATCCCAGTCATTTCTTACACTGATTAGGAATGATAAAGATGATGAAACTGGCTTTGCCTATGTTTATGAGCAGTGTCAACTCACGCCACTACTGATCCACTTGCTCCTCCTGCCTATCATAGCACACTTAGATCCTGATTGCAAGGGATATTAAGATGAATGAGTGGTGAGGCAGTGGAAGGAGGAATAAAATATTATTACTAACAATTGTCTATTATTTGATTCTAATCTTTACCCAAAACAGAACTGGATTCAGGACTCTAAAATGAATATGGAGCATGAAGCATGAAAGCCCAAGTATGGGTTTGTGGTTTTAAAACTAAGGAATATAACCAAGACACAATGGCTTGTTTAAGTAACTAGTACAGAATAATCATGGTGAAGTTCTTATGCATTTTATCCCTAAAGGAATGCCTAGCAATCTGTAGCCATCCACACTTCTCTCCTATTTCAGTTTCTGGGTCTGTAGAAACACTAGTAAATTTTTCCTTGTCCACCTCAGCTTATATGTAAAGCTCTTTTTCCCCATCCTTGTTTGTATATGATGCTGAAGAAAAATCCAAGAGTCTATGAGCAGTTTTTGTTAGGACTTGGAGAATTAAGGTCAAAACTTATTACTGATACATGACAGATTGAGGTTACCAGTATTGGGTTTATTCAGATGGTGGGAAAATATCTTTCTCATTTTCTTTCAGAAATATATGAAACTTCCTCTATATTTTCAGACCCAGCATGATATATTGAATGAAGAGTATTATACCTAAAATAAAATCCAATTTGGGCTTAAATTCTGTGTTTGACACTTAGAAGGTGTGAGAACATTGATAAGTCACTTCTCTTCTCTGAACTTTGGTATTTATATGTAAAAGTCAAGACAATTAGCATTTGTTAAGCACTATTATGTGCTGAGCAGTATATTAAGAACTTTTCATTTCCTGTAGGTTATACTTTTGATATTCCTTTCCAGCATCATTGTGACCCTCCCAAAGAAAAGTTCATCATCAGAAAACTCATCATGATGGAGATTATTTCAGCGTGGTACTGAGATTTCACCTGTATCCTTTATTAATTCTGCCTTCATTGGAGAGGTGGCAAGCTTGCATTTAAAGAAGGCTGGGAATCCCAGTGAACTCTGGATTTTCCATCAACTTCACTCTTTGGAGTCTACTCCATCAACATGAAACTTCCCTCTAGGTTTTAGCTTCTTCTTGTATTATCTTCCCACATAGGAATATAAGTTCTTTGAAACAGCTACTATCTTTCCTCTTCTTATTCGTTCAAAAATTTTCTGGAAAGTATATATGCAAGCATACATACATATTTTTATTAAAAATAAATATTTCTCAGTGTTTTCCCCAGTGTTGAGATACTTTGAATAACATATTTCTTTCTTAAAATCACTATTTCACATCAATTTGTATCAGATTAGAGGGTTCTGGTGAAAATGTATGAAGGACAGAGATTTTAATTATCCTTTCTGTTGTGTATTATGTTAATTTTTGACAACTCATTATTATAATAATGTGCCTTACTTTCCCAATTGCATTCCTTTCTTCAATTCTATACTCTTTTTTCACAATGTAGCAACCAAAATTCTCAGGTTGGTATTAAAAGTAGTGGCTACTTCAAAAAATAAGATAAGTTCTGATCATAAAGAATACACAAGATGGTAGGAGAGAATCTTATGCATAAGACAAAGAAGATAGTTATTTTTGTTTTTCTGGGGTGTTTATTCTGAAGGTTATTTTTTTAAATAAACATCAGAGAATAAAACTTTCTGTAAGGGACAAGGTATCATGCTCCCACAATTTAAGATAACCTTTGACATCTTATAACAACAGCAAAGAAGTTACATTGTTTTAACAAGTTTGCAAAATCTTGCAACAACAGGAAAACAGAGGAAAAGAGCAGCTAATGAGAAAGACACTAATCTCTGAAAATAGACTCCAAAGTTCTTGCTTTTCTGTCCAGCGGGCAGAACCGGTTTCAACCAACCCTAAGTGGGACAAAGGGCACAGGTCTCTTGAAATGCACATGCTTAACTAGCTAATATCATATTAACTGACATACCTCGCATAAGATTAGAGCCTCATTAACGAATCTTGGGTTGTATGACAAAGCATGTCAAGGGGACATGGGATGGGTGGACATGCAAGATTGTAATCCAGAAAGAAACGGACCAATCCAGGCCTGGAAGGGAGGAGTTGTGGTGTTCTAACAGTATAAAACTTTTTCTCGCTTCTGTATTCGGGGCACTATCTTTGGGGAGTTGTGCCCAGTTCTGAACCGTGATGAACAATTCCTCCCTCACTCTGAGCTTAGCTTTGTTTTCTAAGGTTCTCTAAGACCTCATTTCTAGCATTTCTTTTTCAATAATGCATGGGAAAGCTAAACTAAAGGGAAATCTTAACAAGTACTGATTATATATGTATGCATGTATGTATGTATGTATGTATATGTGTGTGTGTGTGTATAAATATCTCTCCTCACTAAGATTTGTTAACTTTATTATCAGCTGGATAACAGTGCTAATTAATTAACTTGTTTAAGATCAATAATAGTGAAATATAACATGTTCATTATTGAGGCCAGTTTAATTTTTGAGCTAAATAAAGCCTAACTATATAAGAACATGATTATGTTTAAAAAAAAAACAAAATCTAATATATCCAATGAAAACTGATGCAAAGCTTGATTGCATCACCTGGGAACCACATATGCTGTGCAGAGTGTAGGAAGCTTAAGAATCCTCTATCTTCCAAGGCTGAGAATCAATATTCAATTGAAAGTTGAATGTATAATCATGTTTTATGATTTTCTTTGTGATTTTAGGTTTTCTTTTCCTACATCTTGGTCATATATTTGGATTAGGGGGTAAACACCAGCTGTCAGTAGTATGCCTACAGGAATGAAATTATCCTTCAATCTCACTTATGTGTTTGGGGGATAGATAGATAGATAGATAGACAGACAGACATATAGCTAGATAAAATAAAAGAGAAAAAGAAAGTATTTATTAAGTGAATATTATGTGCAGGCATTCTGTTAAAGGGATAAAAGTAACTTGCATATTATCTATATCTGTTTCAAATAATTCTTGGGTATAAACTTCAAAATGACTGTAGAAGCAAAGGAGAAATTTGTTTTCATAATTTGTGGCAGTATTGTCTAATTGTCTGGTATTGCTTCAGTGGTGGGCTGTATTTTATTCTATGTAAAATATATAAATAACTTACTTCTGGTTTTTAGGCATACATAGTAATCCAGATATTACAAGTCCACAATTGGAAAGGGTTTTCTAAAGAGCAAGAGGTACCTAATATAGTCCTCTATTTGGAAGCAGCTATGCTTCCTGATGATAAACGGTAGAAGACAAAAACCACAGATACATAAAACTTTTATTCAGGAAAATTAAGTGACATTGGGAATATTGTGAGACTTGTTGAGCAATGCTGACCTATTACATTGTGGTCACATCTATATAAAAGTTAAGCCAGAGCCATAGTGAGGAATTATTAGCCCAGAGAAAAAACATGGTTTTGATGGTAACACAATGGTGACAAAGGTCAGACAGGTGTGGGTGGCATGGCACAGATTGGGAATTGTTTGCCATAGATCAGGAAAAACCAATGAAGGAAAGTTATACAAGGTACAGACATGATAATTGCTAGAAGAAGGAAACACGCAACACTCAGAAATAAAATCTCATTTTTCCAAAATAGCTTTTGGTTCCATTTGAGGTTGGATCCAGAGCTCCTCCCAATCCTAAAAAAAAAGTATGATTTATCAGCACATTGGTTGATATTAGGTAGATGCACCAATTAGTCAATAAAAATTGATTTGGAAGATAGAGCAAATAATGATGCCAATGCTTCAAGGTAGAAAAGTTCTCCTTTTCCAGAAGGCTGGATTTCTCATTATTCCCAATACTTTGATAAGTCTCATTGAGAGCTTAAAGGAAAAAAGAAACACGGTCGAGACAGAGTGAAGATGACAAAGTGAGAAATATTTTTGCCTAGCTCTCTTATCACATTTATTCAACAAGAAGTCCGAAATTTCACCAGGCTGATCTGGAAAAAAATAGTCCAAGTGAGTCATTTTCTCTCCAGATCAGGGCTTAGGAAGACAGACAAGTCTATAGAAGTAGGGTTGAGGCAGACAGAAGCACACCTTGGTGGCAGCTGCAAAAGGTTTGGGACCCAGAATATTCCAATGTCCTTTGCCTTCTAGAATATTCTATTCCAAGCACCTGAATTTCTCTAAATCCAAGAGTAAACAAAAGGATAAACTAGGAGTATTTTCGGTAAAGCAATAGATGAAGCAAGGATGTCTAATATTACCATTACTATTCTATATTGTATTAGTGAGGAATCAAGAAGGTGGAGAAAAAGCAGAGACTCACCTAGGTTCTCCTAAATTCCTCTCCAAATAATAAGTTTGCCCCCCAAATAATTTTTCCACTTAATAGTATCTTATTTTATCCAATTGCATGTAAAGATACTTTTCAATATTCACCCTTATAAGATTTTGAGTTCCTAATTTATTTTTTCCTCCCCCTTCCTCTCCAAGACAACAAGCAGTCAGATTTAGGCTATACATGTAGAATCATATTAAACACATTCCCATATTAGTCAGGTCATAAAAGAAGAATTAGAACAAAAGGCAAAAATCATGAGAACAAAAAAAAAAGAAAAATAATATGCTTCAATCTGCATTCAAACTTTATAGTTCTTTCTCTGGATGTGGATAGAATTTTCTATCATGAGTCTTGGAATTGTCTTAGATAATTGCATTGATGAGAAGAGCTAAGTCTATCAAAGTTGGTCATCACATAGTGTTTCTATTAATGTGTACAATGTTCTCCCGGTTCTGTTCACTTCACTTAGCATCAGTTCATGTAAGTCCTTCCATGTTCTTTTTTCTTCTGAAATCTGCCTCCTCATCATTTCTAATAATCCAAGAGTATTCCATTACATCCATGTAGCACAACTTGTTCATTCATTCCCCAATTGATGGGCATCCCCTCAATTTCTAATTCTTGGCGAACTCAAAAAGAACTTATGTAAATATTTTTGTAAGTGTGGGTCTTTTCCCTTTTTTTATGATCTCTTTGAGATACAGTACTAGTAGTGGTATTTCTGGATCAAAAGGTATGCAGTTTTATAGCCCTTTGGGGATAGTTCCAAATTGTTCTCCAGAATGTTTGGATCAGTTCATATATATCACCAACAACAATGAATCAGTGTTTCAATTTTCCCTCATCTTCTCCAACATTATCATTTTCCTTTTTTACGATATTAGTCCTCATCTGATAGATGTGAGATGGTACCTCAGAGTTGTTTTAGTTTGCATTTCTCTCATCAATAGTGATTTAATGTATTTTATATTACTATGGATAACTTTAATTTTTTGTGTGAAAACTACTTGTCTGAAAACTATCTTTGATCATTTAATAATTAGGGAATGACATGTATTCTTATAAATTTGACTCAGTTCTCCATATATTTTAGAAATGGGGCCTTTATTATAAGCATTGTAAGTAAAAATTTCTTCTTTCTTTCTAATCCTGGTTATATTGGCCTTGTTTATGCAAAAGCTTTTTAATTTCATGTAATCAAAATCATCCATTTTGCACTTCAAAAATATTCTTTATCTCTTGTTTCATCATAAATTCTTCCCTTCTCCCTAGATCTGACAAGTACACTATTTGTTACTCTCCTAATTTTCTTATGGTATTATGCCTTATGTCTAAATCATATATCCATTTTTACCTTTCTTTATACTGTGTAAGATGCTGGTCTACGCTTAGTTACTGCCATACTATTTTCTAGTTTTCCTGGAAGTTTTTGTCAAATAGTGAGTTCTTATCCCAGATGCAGAGTCTTTGGGTTTATCAAACAGTAGATTGCTATAGTCATTGCTTATGTGTCTTGTGTACTTAACCTATTCCACTGATCCACCACTCTATTTCTAAGCCAGAGTTCTGCTTCCAGTGCAAGCAAAAGGATCCTTATAATCTCCTTTTGTCCAGTTGTCCTACCCCCTTACCATCTGTGGGCCAAGAAACAGAAGCAGCTTCTGCCACTACTGATGTATTTTGATAATTGCTACTTTATAATATAGTTTTAGATTTGGTATGGCTAGGCCACTTTCCTTTGCATTTTTTTCCATTAATTCCCTTGATATTCTTGACCTTTTGTTCTTCTAGATGAATTTTGTTATCATGGTTTTTTTTTTTAGCTTTCAGTATGGCACTGAATAAGTAAACTAATTTTGGTAAAATTGTCATTTTTATTATATTATTTGAGCCTATTCATAAGCAATAGACAGTATTGGATCTGACTTTATTTGTGTAAAAAGTATTTTGTAATTGTGTTCATATAGTTCCTGGGTCTATCTTGACAGGTAGACTCCCAAATATTTTATATTGTGTACACTTATTTTAACTGAAATTTTTATTTCTATTTCTTGCTTCTGTGCTTTGTTACTAATATATAGCAATACCAGTGATTTATGTGGGTTTATTTTATAGCCTGAAACTTTGCTAAAGTTATTAATTATTTCAAGTAGCTTTTAGTTGATTTCCTATGATTCTCTAAGTATAGCATGATATAATTTGCAAAGAGTGATATCTTCGTTTTCTCATTGCCTATTCTAATTCTTTCAATTTAATTTTCTTCTCTTATTGCTGAAGCTTACATTTCTAGTATAATATTTAATAAAAGTGGTGATAATGGATATCTTTGTTTCACCCCTGTTTTTACTGGGAAAACTTCTAGCTTATCTCCATTATCTATAATACTTGCTGATGGTTTTAAATAGATGCTATTCTCGCAAACAAATTCTGAAGCAGAAGAACCCACAAAATAATGGAGTGCAAAATTATCCAGCCAAAGACAATTTAGAGAGTTGGCAAGAAAGTTCTGCCTTTTTGGGGTGAAAGTAAAGAGCAGTCTAGTGACTACATGAGTACTGTCAGAAGCTGCTTCTGTTTCTTGGCCCACAAATGGTAAGGGGGTAGGACAACTGGACAGAAGGAGATCATAAGGATCCTTTTGCTTGCACTGGAAGCAGGACTCTGTTGCTTCACTCATATTCATATCCAGGCTATAGTTACAGGGCAAGGAGGAACACTAGCACACCTGAACAGAAAAGAGAGCTTCTGGTCACTCACAGACCAGAGCACAGGACAGGAGATTATTACATTAGATCATACCACTTTGGAAAAACTGAAAGATAACAGACCTCCAGAACTAGCTCTGAAAAAAAGTTTCATAAAAACACTGAAGCTTGGGAACATGTACTCTTCACCCCAGAAGCAGAGCCACTTTAGTATAGAGTTAAAAATCAAGAAATAGGCTGGAAAAATAAGCAAACAACATTAAAAAATTCTGACTATAGAAAGTTATTATGGCGACAAGGAAGATCAAAACAAACACTCAGAAAAGACAACAAAGTTAAAACTGAAACATTCAAAGCCTCAAAGGAAAATATGAATTGGTTTCAGGCCATGGAAAAGTTTAAGAAGGATTGTAAAAGTCAAATAAGACAGGTAGAGGAAAATTGGGAATAGAAATGAGAGTGAAGCAAGAACATTATGAAAAAGAGTCAAGAGCTTGTTAAAAGAGGAACAAAAAAATACTACAAAATTGACCAAATGGAAAAGAAGGTAGAAAAGGACACTGAAGAAAATAGTTCTTTAAAGGTTAGATTTGAGCAAGTAGAAGGTAATGACTTTATAAGACATAAAAAAATAATAAAACAAAATCAAAGGATTGAAAAAATAGAAAAAAATTGAAATAGCTTATCTTATTGGAAAAACAACTGAAAATAAATTGAGGAGAGACAATTTAAAAATTTTTGAACTACCTGGAAGCCATGATCAAAAAAAGAGCTGAGACATCATCTTTCAAGAAATTATCGAGGAAAAATGCCATGATATTCTAGAAACAGAGGGTAAACTAGAAATGAAAAGAGTCCACTGATCACCTTCTGAAAGAGATCCCCAAATGAAAACTTTTATGGCCAAATCCCAGAGTTCCCAGGTCAAAGAGAAAATATTGCAAGCAGTCAGAAAGAAACAGTTTAAGTATTGTAGAAATAAAATCAGGATAACACAAGATTTAGCAGCTTCTATATTAAGGAATCAGGGCTTGGAATGTGATATTCAAAAGAGCTGGGATTAAAACCAAGAATCACCTACCCAGCAAAACTGAGTATAATCCTTCAGTGGGGAAAATGGATATTCAATAAAATAGCGGACTTTCAAGCATTCTTGATAAAAAGACCAGAGGTGAATAGAAATTAGACTTTCAAATACAAGACTCAAGAGAAAGATATCACAAAATGAAAATTATCTGGAATATTATCACCAAATTTCCTTGCTCACCTGTCAAAGAAAAAATATTGCAAGCAGTCAGAATGAAACTATTTAAATATTTTGAAACCACAGTCAGAATAACCCAAGATTAGTAGTTCTTACATTAAATGACTAGAGGGTTTAGAATATTTTAGAGGACAAAAGAGGTAGGATTACATCCAAGATTCACATATCCAGCAAAACTAAATATAATCCTTCAGGAGAAAAATGGATATTCAATTAAATAGAAGACTTCTTTTTTTTTAAAGGTAGAGAATACATTTATTTATTTATTCATTCATTCATTTATTTATTTATTAGTTTTAGTTTTCAACTTTTACGTACACAAGATTTTTGAGCTCCAAATTTTCACCCCATCTCTCCCCTCCCTCCACTACAAGATGGCATGCATTCTGAATATCCCTTCCCCTAGTCTGCTTTCCCTGCTATCTCTCCCCCACTTCCCCTTCTATTTTCCTGTAGGGCAGGATAGATTTCTGTACCCCATTTCCTGTATTTCTTATTTCCCAGTTGCATGTAAAAACATTTTTTTAAACATGTATTTTTAAAACTTTGGGTTCCAAATTTTCTACCTTCCTTCCTCCCTACCCACCCTCATTAAAAAGACAAGCTATATATGTGCACTTATGCAAAACACTTCCATAGCAGACATGCTGTGAATAACTAACTCTATTTACCTTAATCCAACCCCCCCATTTATTCTATTCTTTCTTTTGACCCTATCCCTCCTCAGAAGTATTTGCTTCTGATTAACCCCTTTCCTAATCTGCCCTCCTCTCTATCATCCCCCTACTCTCTTGTCCCCTTCCCCTCCTATTTTCCTGTAGGGTAAGACAGATTCCATATGCAATTGAGTGTGTATGTTATTCCCTTCTTAAGTCAAATCCTGTGAGAATAAGATTCACTCATTCCCTCTAACCTTCCCCCATTTCCCCTCCACTGTAGAAACCTTTTCTGTTTTTTTTTGTGAGATAATTTACCCTGTTCTACCTTTCCCTTTCTCCTTCTCCTAGTATAATCCTCTCTCACCCCTTAATTTTATTCTCCAGATATGACCCTTTCATATTCAACTCACCCAGTGCCATCTATCTATCTATCTATCTATCTATCTATCTATCTATCTATCTATCTATCTATCTATCTATCTATCTATATGTAAATATACATACATATAATTTTTTCCCTCCAACTACCCTAATACTGACAAAAGGTCTCATGAGTTACAAATATCATCTTTCCATGCAGGAATGTAAACAGTTCAACCTTAATAAGTCTCTTATGATTTCTCTTTCCTGTTTACCTCTTCATGTTCCACTTGAGTCTTGTATTGGAAAGTCAAATTTTCTATTCAGCTCTGGTCTTTTCATCAAGAATGCTTGAAACTCCTCTATTTCACTGAATGACCATTTTTTTCCCCTGAAGGATTATACTCAGTTTTGCTAGGTAGGTGAATCTTGGTTGTAATCCTATCTCCTTTGCCCTCCAGAATATTATATTCCATGCCCTGCAGTCCCTTAATGTAGAAGCTGCTAAATCTTGTGTTATCCTAATTGTGTTTCCACAATACTTGAATTGTTTCTTTCTGGCTGCTTGTAATATTTTCTCCTTGACCTGGGAGCTCTGGAATTTGGCTACAATATTCCTAGGAGTTTTCCTTTGGGAATCTCTTCCAGGAGGAGATCAGTGGATTCTTTCAATTTCTATTTTGCCCTCTGGTTCTAAAATATCGGGGCAGTTTTCCTTGATAACTTCTTGAAAGATGATGTCTAGGCTCTTTTTTTGATCATGGCTTTCAGATAGTACAATAGTTTTTAAGTTCTCTCTCCTGGATCTATTGTCCAGTCAGTTGTTTTTCCAACGAGATATTTCACATTGTTCTCTAATTTTTCATTCTTCTGGATTTGTTTTACAGTGTCTTGATTACTCATGAAGTCACTAGCTTCCAATTGCTCTATTCTAATTTTTAAGGAAGTATTTTCTTCAGTAAGCTTTTGCACTTCCTTTTCCATTTGTCCAATTTTGCTGTTTAGAGCATTCTTCTTTTCATTGGCTTTTTGGACCTCTTTTGCCATTTGGGTTAAGCTATTTTTTAAGGTGTTATTTTCTTCAGTATTTTTTAGGGTCTCCTTTAGCAAGCTGTTAACTGGCTTTTCATGATTTTCTTGCATCACTCTCATTTCTCTTCCCAGTTTTTCCTCTTCTTCTCTTACTTGCTTCTCAAAATCACTTTTAAGCTGTTTCAAGGCCTGGGCATGATTCGTATTTTCTTGGAAGTTTTGGATGTAGGAGCTTTGCCTTTTTTTTCTTCTTCTGGTTGTGTGTTTTGATCTTCTTTGTCACCAAAGTAGGATAATATAGTCTGACTCTTTTTGCGCTGCTTGCTCATGATCCCAACCAATTACTTGAGTTTTAAACTCTTTGTTAAGGTAAGAGTCTGTTTCCCATGTGGAGAATGTGTTGTCCCAAGCTTCAGGGGTTTGTACAGTTGTTTTAGGAGCTACTTCTAGGGATCTGAAAATTTTCAATTCTTCCAAGGTGCTATGATAAGGGGAGAGGTATTTCCTCTCCACAGCCACAACAAGCTCCACTGTGCCAGCATTCCTGATGAAAAGACCAGAGCTGAATAGATATTTTGACTTTCAAATACAAAATAAAAGAGAAGCATGAAAAGGTGAACAGGAAAAACAAATCATATGGGTTTTAATAAGGTTAAACTGTTTACATCCCTAGATAGGAAGATAATATTTGTAACTTCTAAAAATCTTTTTCTTTATTGGGGCAGTTAGAAGGCATATACACAGATAGAGGGCAGGGGTGTGATATGAATGTGATGGGATGATTATCTTAAAAATAGTAAAATGAAGGAGTGAGAAAAATGAATGGACTAGGAGAAAAGGAAAGGGAGAGGTAGAATGAGGTGAATTATCTCACATAAAAGAGGCATGAGAATTTTAATGGTTGAGTAGAAGGTTGAGGTTGAGGGGGGAGAGTAAACATTACTCTTATCAAAATTTGCTCAAAGAGGGAATAAAATACACACTCAGTTGAGTATAGAAATTTATTTAACCATACCTGAAAGTAGGAGGGGAAGGAGATAAGTGAGTGGGGTAATAGAAGGCCAGATTGGGGTAGATAAAAGACAGAAACAAAACACTTTTTATACTTTTTGAAACAAAAAAAACAAGGAGAAAGGAGAGCAAGAGTAGGATATACAGGGGTGGGAGGAATAGGATGGAGGGAAATACATAGTAATCATATCTGTGAAAAAAATGAACATGTTTCTCTCATAAAGGCCTCATTTCTCAAATATATGGATAACTGAGTCAAATTTACAGAAAAAAATTAGAGCCATCCCTCAATCAATCAAATGGTCAAAGGGTATGAAGAGGCAGTTTTCAGATAAAGTAATCAGAACTAACTATAGTCATATGAAAAAATGCAATAAATCATTATTGATGAGATAAATACAAATTAAAACAACTCTGAGATACCGCTGTCCACCTATCAGATTGGCTAATATGACAGAAAAAGAAAATGAATGTTGGAGGGGATGTTGGAAAAATGATACACTAATGAACTGTTGGCAAAAGTGTAGACCAGTTCAAGCATTCTGCAGAGCAATTTGGAACTACATCTAAAGGGCTATAAATATCGTGTATACCATTTGACCAAACAATACCACTACTAGGTCTGCATCCCAAAGAGATAAAATACAAAAAGAAATAAGACTTATACATACAAATGTATTTATAACAGTTCTTTTAATGATGGCAAAGAATTTTTAATTGGTTATTTGAATTTGCAAATGGCTGAATAAATTGTGTTATATGATTGGGATGGAATATAACTGTGCTATAAGAAATGATGAGCAGATTTCTCTCAGAAAAACCAGGAAAGACTTACATGAACTGATGCAAAGTGAAATGAGAAAAACTAGGAGAACACTGTAGACAACAAC
Organism: Vombatus ursinus; assembly: GCF_900497805.2. Lineage (NCBI taxonomy): Eukaryota > Metazoa > Chordata > Mammalia > Diprotodontia > Vombatidae > Vombatus > Vombatus ursinus. Next base: position 14,029,839 of record NW_020949613.1, on the reverse strand, counting down.
AGTAATATTGTACTATAATTAACTGAATGACTTAACTGTTTTCAGGAATGAAATAATTCAAGAAAATTCTTGAAGGACTTATGAAAAAATTCTATTTACCTTCAGAGACAGTTCTGATGGAATCTGAACATAGAACAAAGCATGTTTTTCTTTACTTTATTTTCTTGTTTTTTCTCTGTTTGTTTTTCTTTTGCAATATAACTAATACGGAAATGTTTTGCATGACTACACATGTATAACCTATATCGAACTGTTTGTCTTCTCAATGTGGTAGGTAAAAGGAGAGAGAAGGAGGGAGAGAATTTGGATCTCATAATTCTAGAAAAAAGAACGTTAAATTTTTTTACATATATTTGGTGAAAATAAAGTTAAAAATATTATACTAGCAATAAGATTTTAAAATGAGAAAGAATAAGCATAAACCATGAGGAAAGGAAGGCATGTGCAAAAAAAAAGTTTCTTTGACTAGCCAATTTTTTCACCTCCTCACTGTCAGGAAAGTACAGCTTAGCAAAAAACTTATCATTGCTTCTAATTCCAGGTGGAGGTCTTTTGTGCCACTGAAAGAAAATCTAATCTAAAAGGTGATCTGGAAGAATAATATTCCCTTTCCCTGGATGACCTTGCCAAAATAAAGAATCTAGAATTATGTGTATTAACCTGTTTGCACATATCAAATATCTGCTGTTCAAGTTATATTTGAGCTAAAGCCCTCCCTCAGAATAGTTTGTTTTCAAGGGCACACAAAAATCCACCAGAGTTCTGAATGAATATCACTGTGAGGCTTCCAAATTTTAAAAGGTACTAATTTTTTTTAAATTGCAGACCTCATAGTGTAGCCAACTTCTCATCATTCCATTATCATATTTGTCAAAGTTTTTGAAAATAAGAGATTCCTAATTGATTAGGGATTCATGTTACATTATTAGATGAATGTTAACAATGAAAATCTTTCTCATCTAGTATCTTGACATCATCCTAATTCACATGTGGTTTTCCTTCCCTCTCCTCTCCTGCAAAAAAAAAAAAAGAAGAAAAGAAAAGAAAAGATTTATTTAAAATTATTATATTTATATATATTTATTATATTTATATTATATATTATATTTATATTAAAATTATTATATTTATATATATATTTATTATATTTATATTATATATTATATTTAAAATAATGGTATTTCATTGAATAGTAGGGTAAAGAAAATAGCAATAAAACATTTCCCTCATAATAGTATGTTGTACTCTCCCAAAGATAAATATACCATCAGTTGGAAAAGTATACATACATAAGGAATATATTTAGAGGAACACACTTGTAGGTAATACATGTAGCCCTCACCCATGAATGGAGAAGCAATTCACTCTTCTGATGTCACTGAGCTATTGGAGATTTATAGTGATGTCATCAAGTTGTTCCTGTTTGACCTGCTTTCTCTGTTGGTCATATGCGGCACATGATCTCTGTCATTGATGTAGTAAAAACCAGATGGCCAATTTCTGAAAGACAAGCAGTTTCTATTAGAGTTCATTCCCAGCTGATTTTGGGCACCTGCATTTATGCATTTTTATGCTTTTTCTCAAAGTCACTTCTAGTGTATGTTAGATGCAAAGTCACTGGGCTCAAGGTTGTGGGACATTTTTATTGCAGTTACAGTCTTATTTCAGTTTCAGTCTTTAGTTAGATATCATAAATGGGAATGCTTACAATAACTACTAACTTATTTAGGGATTGGTTATTCAGGCTTATAATTAACCAGATTTCTCTTCTCATTTTCATTTCCTGCCTTTCTTCAATTTTACTTTTTTACATTTCTGCTAAAGAAAATATTCAAATCAATCAAGTTAAACACTTTTTAGCATTTCCTGATAAAATGGCTATCAAAATGGATACTTCAATTAAGCATTACTAGATTTCCCAAGTTTTCAGGTTAATTTTGACTTTGAAAGGATATATGCCTGTATATATAATACATGAAAGCATACATACCTGCATGATCATCTATATGTGCATACACAGCTGCATGAAATCCAAATGCACATGTATGAATACATATAGGTAACCCTTTTACCAACGACTTTGACATGTACCAATATGTGCAAATTACATGTGTTGATTCATGTGTGTGCACTTATACAAGCATTTAACATGTTAATATACATTAAATTTATTTGTAGATACACTTATATCAGTATTAATAAATTTAAATTATCCAGACACCAAATAATCAATATTAGTATTTTGAGACACAACATGTTATATTATTGGTTTAGGCAATTGCCACTCCAAATTATAATCTCAGTTCCATGGGTTCACTGAAAGATTGAGTGACTTACTCAAAAAGTCAGAACTAATATTTGTCAGAGGCAGTTCTAGAACCCAAGGCTTCCTGACTTAATGCCGGCTTTCATATCCTCTACAACATAATATCTCTCATTCCAGGATTTAGCAAAATAAAGATAATTAACCTATGTTTTATATCTTTAATGCAGTTATTCTTTTAGAATCAGTCATTGGGCTTTGTAAATTACTGTGGGCAAAGGAAAAAAATCATTATTTTCTGCCAAATTTAGATATGTTTGTGTCTCCAAATTTGGAAGGTAAATCTTTGGGGAGAACATACAAACAAACAAATATACACACAAACACACACAGAGTGCATCACTTGACCTCATTTCAAGCTTATTGTACTTCTCAGGCATAGCCTTCAATAATCCTGTCATTGCCACATCATTATAAACCTCTGGAGTAGTGCATTAGTAGAGAATTAGCAATAATAAAAATAAGAATATGAAGAATGGACATATAGTTCAAATGTATTCTTTTAATATTTTACATACATGCAATGCAATGCGTACATGCATTTAAAGGTATATAGTATGCATATATCTATATACACACATGCCTATACACAGACATATGTAATCTTATTTGATTACTGTAACAAACCTATAAGACTGTTAGGATGGGAATTATTATAAACATTTCAAAGATGAGGAAGTTAATTCTCACGGATGTATGTTGAGGATCTTAATGCCAGTAAATGGTAGCGGTAGAATTCTAAGAATTCTGATTCCAAACTATGGAATCTCCTGTACATTCTTTCTTCTTTTATTCCAAGAATGATGCTTTTAAATGTGTCCATATGAATTTGTAAGAACATTTCTCTCTGTCTTTGTCTCCCTGTCTCTCTGTCTCTCTCTGTCTCCCTGTCTCTGTCACTGTATATATATATATATATATATATATATATATATACATTTTTTCCCACATTACATTTGAAATTTGTCATTTTCCTTTTCTATCTTAGTAGCCAAGCTAATAGTTATGAAGTAGTACCTCAGAATTATTGTAATTTGCATTTCTCTAATCAGTAGTAAGTTAAAGTGTTTTTTTTTAAATATGGCTATAGACAGTTTTGATTACTTCATCTGAAAACTGTCCATATCTTTTTATCATTTCTCAATTGGGGAATGGGTCTTATTTTTGCAAATTTAACTCATTCTCTGTATGTTTGAGAAATGAGTCTTTTATCTGAGAAACTATTTTCAATTTTTTTTCATAGTTACTATTGCTAACTGTATTTCCCTCCATCCCATTCCCCCATTTATTCTATTCTCACTTTCTTTTCACGTTGTCTTTCCTCAAAAGTGTTTTGCTTCTGATTATCCCCTCCCCCAATCTGCCCTCCCTTCTTTCACCCCCCTTCTCTTATCCCCTTCCCCTCCTACTTTCCTGTAGGGTAAGATAGATTTCTATACCCAATTGAGTGTATGTTTCATTCCCTCTTTGAGCCAATTCTGATGACAGTAAGGTTAAACTCTTTCTCTCATCTCCTCCCTCTTCCCCTCCAGGGTAAAAGCTTTTTCTTGCATCTTTTGTGTGAGATAATTTAAACCATTCTACCTCTCTCTTTCCCTTTCTCCCACTATTCTGCTTTCACCCCTTAATTTTAATTTTTAGATATCATCCTTTCATATTAAACTCATACTTGTATCCTTTGTATACATACTCCTTCTAACTATCCTAATAAAGAGAAAGTTCTTATTAGTTACAAATATTATCTTCCCATGTAAGAATGTAAACAGTTTAACCTTATTAATTCCCTTATAATTTCCCATTCCAGTTTACTTTTTATGCTTCTCTTGAGTTTTGTATTTGAAAGTCTTTTTTTTTTTTTAATTCTGCTCTGGTGCTTTTATCAAGAATGCTTTAAAGTCCCCTTTTTCCTTGAATGCCAATTTTCCCCCTGAATGATTACATTCAGTTTTGCTCGGTAAGTGATTCTTGGTTGTGATCCTAGTTCCTTTGCCCTCTGGAATATCATATTCCAAGTCTTCTGATCAATCAATGTAGAAACTGATAAATCTTGTGTTATCCTGACTGTGGTTCCATCATACTTGAATTGTTTCTTTCTGGCTGCTTGCAATATTTTCACCTTGACCTGGGAACTCTGAAAATTTGGCTATAGTGTTACTGGGAGTTTTCATTTTGGGATCTCTTTCCAGAGATAATCAGTGGATTCTTTCAATTTCTATTTTACCATCTGGTTTTAGAATATCAGGGAAGTTTTCCTTGATAATTTCTTGAAAGATGATGTCTAGGCTTTTGTTGTTGTTGTTGTTGTTAATCATGACTTTCAGGTAGTCCAATAATTTTTAAATTATCTGTCCCAGATCTATTTTCCACATCAGTTGTTTTTACAATGAGATATTTTACATTGACTTCTATTTTTTTTCATTCTTTTGGTTTTGTTTTATTGTTTCTTGATTTCTCATAATATCATTTAGCTTTAATTTGCTCATTCTAATTTTTAAGGAATTCTTTTCTTCAGTGAACTTTTGTACCTTCTTTACCATTTGGGCAATTCTACTTTTTTAAGGAGTTTCTTTTCTTTTTCTTTTTTTTCTTTCTTTCTTTTTTTTTTTTTTTTTGGCTAGACCATGGGGTTAAGTGACTTGCCCAGGGTCACACAGATAGTAAGTGTTATGTGTCTGAGGCCAGATTTGAACTCAGGTCCTTCTGAACTCAGGGCCAGTGCTCTATCCACTGTGCCACCTAGATGTCCCTGGCAGTTTCTTTTCTTCAGTGAATTCTTGTGCCTCTTTTTCATTTGGCCAGTTCTGTTTTTCAAGGCATTCTTCTCCTCATTGAGTTTTTGTACCTCTTTTACCATTTGATCTATTCTGTATGTTAAGGTGTTCTTTTCTTCAGTATTCTTTTGTGTCTCTTTTACTAAGCTGTTGGATCATTTTTAATGATTTTCTTACATCACTCTCATTCCTCTTCCCAATTTTCCTCTACCTCTCTTATTTGATTTTCAAAATACTTTTTGAGCTTTTCCATGACCTGAGACTAATTTATATTTTTCTTTGAGGTTTTGAATGTAATAGCTTTGATTGACTTTTTTTATCTTCTTAATGTCGGTTTTGATCTTCCTTGTCACCATAGTAACTTTTACGGTCAAGTTTTTTTGTATTGCTTGCTTATTTTTTCCAGCCTGTTTCTTGACTCTTAATTCTTTGTTTAAGTGAAACTCTGCTACCAGGGTGGTGGGCACACTCTTCTAAGATTCAGAGGTTCTGTGCAGCTGTTTTCAGAGATACTTCTAGGTACCTGTAAGTTTTCAGATTTTCCAAGTTGGTATGATATAAGGAAAGGTGTTTACTACACTCCTGCCTGTGCCCTCATCTCTGAGTGACAACATGCACTCTTTTCTGCCCTGGAACTGGCAATAGCATCCCTGCTCCACTGTACCTGCAAGCTCTGGTGTGCTAGTGCTCCTCCTAAGCCTGTGACTACCCCTAAGACTGTAACCAGGATCTGAGTATGGGCAAAGTAACAGAGTCCTGCCTCGGTGCTAGCAAAGAGACACTTGTAATCTCTCTCTGACCAATTGTTTAACCCCCTTACTCTCTGTGGGCAAAAAGTTCAGGAAGTAGCTCCTGCCCCTGTTGATTCAGTCACTCCCAAGGCCTGCTCCTGGTTCTGTTCTGGACTGTGCTCCACTCTCACGCAGTTGCAACTGACTTTTCCTGCTGACTCTCTAATTATCTTTGGTTGGAAAATTATTTCGCCCCATCCTTTTGTGAGTTCTGCTGCTCCAGAAATTGTTTTATGGCATTATTTAAAGGTGTTTGAAGGGGGGTTTGGGGAGAGCTCAGGTGAGTTGCTCACTTTTGTCCACCATCTTGTCTCCATCTCCCAAGTTCTGTCTTCTTGATATATTTTTCCAAGTCGGATGTTTTTTCCAATGAAATATTTTACATTTTCTTTTATTTCTGATTTTGTTTTTTTTATTATTTTGATTTTGTTTTATTGATTCATGATATCTCACAAAGCCAGTAGCTTCCACATGTCCAATTGTTTTTTTTATATTTTCTTCATTGAGCTTTTGTACTTCCTTTTCCATTTGACCAGTTCTGATTTTTAAGGAGTTCATATCTTTCATGAATTTGTGTATATCTTTTTCCATTTGGCCAACTTTATTTTTTAAGACATTAGTTTCTTCAATATTTTTCATGCCTCATTTATCAAGCTGCTGATTCTGTTTTCATGATTTTCATGCATCACTCTCATTTCTTTTCCCACTTTTTCCTCCCTCTGTTTGATTTTTAAAATTATTTTTGAAATCTTCCACTGCCTGAGACAAATTCACATTTTTCTTTGAGGCTTTGAATTTGGCAGTTTTGATTTTGTTGTCTTCTTCTCAGTTTGTGTTTTGTTCTTCTCTTTCACTGTAGTGACTTTTTGTTGTCAAATTATTTGTTGTTGTCACTGTTTGCTTGTTTTTCTAGACTATTTCTTGACTTTTAGCTTTATATTAAATTTGGTTTCTTCTCGTTGAATTGATGAATACACTGTCCTAAGCTTCATTTTTTATGCAGCTCTTTTCAGAGCTAATTCTGCGGTTCTGTAAGCTTATAATTCTTCCAAGGTGGTATGATCTAAAGAGAGATATCTTTTTTAATCTTCTTGCCTGTGCTCTGGACTTCGAGTGACCACAAGCTCTCTTTTTGGCTCTAGCATCCCCACTTCTCTGTGGTCACAAGTTCTGGTGTGCTAGTTCTCTTCTTTGTCCTGGGACTATGAACCAGAGTTGAGAATGGGCAGTGTAGTAAAGTCCTTAGCCTAGTGCCAACAGAAGGACCTTTGTAATGTCCTTTGTAATGACCCCCTTACTATCTGTGGACTGAGAGCTCTTGAAGTAGCCACTGCCACTGCTGATTCAGTTGCTTAGGGCTTGCTCCTGGTTTTCTGGGACTCTGCCTGTGCTGACTTAGCCTCTTCTCCACTCTCACACTGGTGTGATAGACCTTTCCTGCCATCCTTTTAATTTGTTTTGGGCTGTAACATTGTTTCACCTGATCCTTTTGTGGGTTCAGTCACTCCAGAATTTATTCTGAAGCATTATTTAAAATTGTTTGGGGGAGAATTTGGGAGAGCTCAGAGAGTCTCTGCCTTATCTCAGCAATCTTGGTTTGCCTCCCTCCCCCTACAAAATACTTTTTAAATAAAGAATGGAACAGGAGAAGTACCAGATTGTAAGGGGATTACTGGAAATGAAAGAGAAAATAGAACTTATGAGAAAGATGGCACAGAGTCAGGACCCTGGAGATGGTTTCCGTGAACTAGGAAGTTTGTGGGAGTAGGAAAGGGACCAGCAGAGAATTTTGAGGCATAAGGAAGCATTGTCCCTCCCTGTCAGTAGATTGGATATTAATATCTGGAGCTAAATTACAATAACCTGTTAGTTAAGGCCCAACTTATATAGGTAATCCCCACATCCTTTTCTCTCAACCACATAATGACTCATACCTTTTCATTGTCTCCTATTGTGAGTATGTCTTCTTTCCTGATGCTTCTTCCACATATGTAGGGGCTAATTGCCAATTCTAACAATGTCTCTAATAGCAAGGGTGAAAATAGATTCCAACATTTCCTAATGAGGATGCAAGTGTCAACTACTTTTGGCCATGTGGTGACATAACTTCAGGTGCACAACTATACTCACTTTACTGGCTACAAATTAATTTATTTTTATTATTATTTTTTTTAAAAAGAAGACTAATGAGATCACTTCTCTCTAATTCTAACCTGCTAATTTTGGAGAATCTTGTGCATTCAATAATATTGTAGATCCAAATGAAGTTTTTAAAAGTCACAAACACAATATAAAGGATATGAGAGACTTAATCAGGGACTGATTTCCTGATCCCTTATTCCAGGTTCTTGTCAAGATGCTTTAAGGAAATAAAAGGTCAAATTATAAATGAAGAGAAAGTTGTGGATGATTTTATTTGTATATATTCTCAGTTTCTTTAACCTGTCAATTGCTATCATGTGGCAAAATTCCAAAGACATAAGCAAGCTGGTACATCATTTTTCTATACCAATTCAAAAATTTAATGCTGGACCATTCGCACCATCTGTTGTATAAGCTACTGCAAAAAGGGGAAACAATAGGCACTTCTGGACATTAGTGTTGAAATGCAATTCAAAGGGATATACTGTATCCAAGGAAAATGTGACCAAAATAAATACGAGTTGGAAGGAGGTGGAGGTTCACTACAGGATAAAAAGGATGAAATTGTTAGCTTGTTTTCTGAACTCTCTCAAGTTTACCTAGAAATGTCCATGAAGAATAATCTACAGCAATAATGCAGGTGTAGTAATAAAGCCTCACCAAACTATTCTATTTAGTGTTTATAGAAAAAAAAAGAGAACAATGTTGAACTATATTCACCAATTAAAAGTATTGTGGATATTCCCACATTCTGAGAATACAGAAATAGATAAAGAGTATTTTTCTGATAATTACTTAAATATTTGTAGAAAACAAACAATTCACAAGCATCAAACTGTTATATTATAAAATATGTGCTATGTCTTCTAAATACAGACATCTTGATATCAAACTCTTTTTTATGGCAAGTTTCCAGAGACTGTTTTAGATAGTAATAATATTCTCAGCTTAGATAGTTTTTTGTTCCTAATCAACTCACAGCACTAAATGGGCAATAGGTCAGATGTAGACTAGATTGGTAAAGTTGAAGAATTGGGAAGGGGGAATGGGATCCTTTCTTTCTTTTTAATTACCACATAGGAGAATTTTCTTGGATTACTCTATTTCTCCCACTGACTTCAGTATCCAAGATTTTTTTTGTTCTTGAAAGAGTCACAGTTCTTGTGGTAGAGTATAGATATCAGTAGTTAAGCCTTCATTCATTTATCCCTATGGTCTGCTATAGAAACTCAGGCCATTATTGCTTAATTTCTTGATTTCATTTTTTTTTAAGTTTAGAAGAAATTAGTCAAAATAAAAATACCCATTTCTTTGGCTGTGTGTATGTGTGTGTGTGTGTGTCTGTGTGTGTGTGTGTGTGTGTGTGTGTGTGTATAGTGAAATAGTCAATTACCCAGATGCTCAAGGTGAGGATACATTTTACCTCAGATAGCTAGGTGGCACAGTGGACTAAGTTTCCTGACTTCGAGTCAGGAAGATTTCAGTTGAAATCTGACCTCAGATCTTAAACTGTGTGACCCTTGGCAAGTCACTTAACCCTGTTTGCCTCAGTTTCCTCATCTACAAAATTAGCTGCAAAAGGAAATACCAAACCACTCCAATATCTTTGCCAGGAAAACCCCAAAAGGAATCACAAAGTGTCAGACATGCCAGAAAACAACATTTTACCATATATTATTCAGAAAATTCAGATAAAATAATGCTAATGTTATTTTTATAAAATCATACAGATTGTTAGACAATCATAATCACATAATTTATTTGGTTTCCTTGTGTAGACACCAAGATTAAAAAGTATAGAAAATGTAAGGTCATTAAAATCTACATAAATTTGTAATGGACAAAGACAAATGAGTGCAAGTCTGATTCTCTATTTGAGACTTGTTGCCAACACCTGTGATGAGAGTATTCCCACCACCACCTAACCACCCCGGCTTGTGCCACTTTGAACAAATAATACCACTGATTGATTCCACTCTTTTCCTTAGGGTTTCTCTCCAGATTATTCTCTCTCCAGGTTCTCCTCCTACTTATCTGACCAGTCTTTCTCATCTTCCTTTGCTGGATCTTCACCTAGATAATGCCAACTAACCATTATTGTCACACAGGGCTCTATCCTGGGCAATCTCTTTTACACCTATACTATTTCTCTTGGTTATTTCATTGGCTCCCATTAATTTAACAATCATCTCTATGCTGATGATTTTAAAATTTACCCATACAGTTCTAACCTCTCTGCTGACCTTCAGTCTCACATATTCAACTCCTTTTCAGATATCTTACACTAGATGTCTAAGAGATATCTTAAACTTCACATGTCCAAAACTGAATTATTATATTTCCCCCTAAGCCTTACCCCTTTCAACTTCCTTATTCCTTATTACTTCTTCCTTATTACTGTTCAGGACATCACCGTTCTCCCAGTCCCACAGGCTCAAAACCTAGGTTTCATCTTTGACTCCTCATACTCTTTAACCCCACTACCCTATTGCAAATCTGTTGTCAAGGTCTATTAATTTCACATTTAAATAGCTCTCAAGTGTGCCCCATTCTCTCCTCTGATATTGCCACCATACTGGTACAGTCCCTCATTACTTCGTGCCTGGATTATTGCAAGGATATACTTGCCATACTATTGTTGGATATACTTGCCATAAATCTCTCCCTACTCCAGTCCATCTGACAGTTAGCCACAAATGTGATTTCCCTAAAGTGCCAGTCTAATCACATTACCCTCATACTCCATAAACCCTAACAGCTCCCCATATCTAGGGTCAAATACATTACCATCTATTCCTCATTCAAAGAATTTCATAATGTATCTTCTCCATATACCCTTCCATTTTATTTAACATTACATTCACCCCCTCCCCCAAATTTACTCTTTTTCCCCATTATTCTTAATTCTAGTGCCCTCTCTCTGTTAATTATCTCATGTTTATCATATATATGGATATATATCATATATATCATATATATGCATATATATATATATACATTGCTTACTTATCTCTGCTTGTTGTATTACCCATTAGACTATGAGCTCCTCAATAGCAGGAACTGTTTTTTTTCTTTCTTTCTTTGCATCCCCAGAATTTAATATAGCTCCTGGAAATGATACCCTTAATAAATGTGTGTTGCCTGATTTATTATCTCCAAATTTTGTCCTAATTTACCTGTAACAAGTCTCAAATCCCATCTTCTAGATGAAGGTAAGAATTATTTGGTTTTGTTTGTTTGTTTAAATGAAGAAAAGGTGTAACATTTAGCTTTGTTATCAGCTATTAGCAATATATCTTAAATTTGTCAGCTGACTTTTCAGCTTAAAAGAGAACAGCTGATCCATCTCCCAAAGATTAAATAAAGAACAGAAAAAAAAAGAAGTCTAGAATATAAAGCTTTACAGTAAGGGGAAACTTACATTGAAGGAAAAAGGGTATATCCTGAACATTTAGATAAACCTTGTGAGACCTATTGTGTAGGGGCTCTGACTCAAAATTTTATCTACTCAGTTTTGTTTAAGGACAACCCTGTGAAAGTTGTGTTTTCCTGTCTAGTCAAAAATAAAAACAAAGCAACTTCTCTCCTATATCCCCAGTATTTAGCATAATAATTGGCACATAACTGGTGTCTAATATATGCTTGTTAGTGACTGACTGATTTTTACCTTCTTCTATTTCATATGGCAAGAGGAAATCATTTTTTTTATTCTGTAAAGCAACAGCTTCTATAATCTCAGTACACACAAACTCTTTCATATAAATTGGGCTCTGCATAAGTGGAAAAGCTCTTTGTTGAGCTATTTAGCCTTTGCAGATTATGATGAGGCTGGGATTAGGGATGACTTATATAGACAAAGAAAAATTTTAGCAGCACCGTAACTTGTGTATATATGCTTTTAGAATGCCATCTATACTTCAAGGTCTCATTGATGTGGGTACTTTCTGTAAACAGACATATCATAACCCTTATATGATGACCAATGTTATGATTCTTTCCACACATCAACCATTGGGCAAGGTTGGTGAAGCCCATGAGCTCATACAGAGTCAGTATTCTTACTTTGTATGTTTTTCAATGAGGAGAAGAATTGAGATCCAGAGAAAGAACTTTGGAGTCTGAATGCAAATGGAAGCATACCATTTGCTCTCCTTTTCCTTTGTTATTTTGTTTTATTGCTTCATTCTCATGGTTCCTCCCATTAGTTCTAATTGTTCTTTACATCATAACTAATGGGAAAATATGCTTTATATGAATAAAGCCTATATGAAATTGCATGCTGTCTTGGTGGAGAAATAAAAATAGGATGGGGAGAAAATTTAAAACTCAAAATCTTATGGAAGTCAATACTGAAAACTAAAAATAAATAAATATATTATTTAAAAAAAAAAGACTTGAGCATACTATCCTCCAAAAAAAATCGATTCTCTGTGGTACATAGCCATTTGCTAAAAAGTAATGATTTTTTAAAAAGTGCTCCAAAGGATACTCAAAATAAGGACAAGTACTGTCAAAATTAATATACTGTTTGGTAGTTGTTTTGTAGTGGCAGCTCTAAAAGTATAATACTATACTTTAAAGGTTCTTTTTGTTAAGGACAGAAAATATGTAAGTGTCATTCTTCCTCTACAAAAAGATTCCTCAAACTTTGATGGACAAGAACACCACAGACCTAAGATGGTGATCTGGTAATTTGTGATGGAGGTGGGAGGTAGTGCTCTGAAGAATGTGGATTTTTAAGTGTATCACAAAAGTAGTCATTACAATTGGTTAAACAAGGGCCCATGCTTTCATTCTCAGTCCTAAGGAAAACCTCTAGGTCTGGCTTTCAATTTTGTAATAGCTCCTAGAATTTGAATCAATACCATTGATTGGTACTATTGATTGCTACCAATTGATTTTCAAGTCATTGAATTCGCAATAACAATTGCATATGGAAGCATTATATAATGACACAGACATTTTTAAAAGGGCCATTATAAGATGAGAGATTTAGTGCTTGAAGGGAACTTAGAGATCATTTAATACAAAATCTTAATTTTATGGATAATGGAATTAAGCTTTGAGAGGTTAAGTGGCTTATTAGAGGAAGAGCAAGCATTCAAACTCCAGTCTGCTAACCCCAAATTCAATGTTCTGTCCACAGGAAAAAAATGATCTTGAATCATTGCAGGTCACCTGTAGAAGCAAATATAACCTTATTCTTAACAACTCTAAAATGTGATCACTACCGGAAAGAAGCTACACTAATTCCAGTTCAAGTTGTAAGAAAGAAAAAGACTCAAGATATGTTTTAAAGGTAGAAATGAAAACATTTAGAAACTGATTGGGTATGTGGTCAGGGTTGGTGAGAAAGTGAGGATGATTCCAAGAATGATTACCTTAGTAATACGCTGGTGATGCAGAAATATAGTTCAGGAGAGAGTCTTGGGGTGGAAAAAAATAGATCTGGAAATGCTCTTCATTATTAATGAAACTAATTTATGGAAAGTGATGAGGTTATCAAGACAAAGAGTATAGAAATAAGAGAAGAGGACCCAGAGGAACATCCACATTTTGGGAGCATGATATATGAATGATGATATAGCAAAAGGGACTAAGAAGAGATCAGAGACAGGAAGATAATTAAGATATGACAAAAACCCAGAGAGATGAGACTCTCCTGGAAAAGAGCATAGTCAACAGGGTCAGATTCAACAGAGAGGCCAAAAAAAAAAACAATCATTGAGACAATATTTTGACTTTGGCAATTATGAGGTTGCTAATCATTTCTGAGAGCAGATTCACTTGAGTTTTCAGATCAGAGTCAGATTGGAATGAGTTGAGAATTAAATAAGAAACAAAAAGGTGGAGTCAATGTATATAGATAGCATTTCAGGAGTTTGATAATGAAAAGAAGAGAGATATAATACAATAGCTGGTAGAAACACTAGAAGTTAGTGAGTAGTTTTTGTTGTTTTTTTAATAAGTATGCAAAGATTTGGGCAGGTTTGTAACAGAAAGAATCCATAGGCCTCTGATATACCTTACATGTGAAAAGTATACTTCTTAAAGCCCTCTCAAATACATGATTTCATTATGATATAACCTACACATTCAACTGCAACTTGCTCTTTATATAATGGAACATTTTTAATATCTTCAAAATTTGTATACCATGCACTAAAATGAATATTTTATACTTAATGTGTTTCTTCCAAGGTTTTCAGAATGTTTTGCATACTTCACCACATTAATCCCCTCAATATGCATCAGAGATAGGACTAAAAATTGTATCACTATTGCATTTTTCAAATAACTGAAGCTCAAATTTAAATTGTGTATAATAGTGAGTTCATGTTGTCTTACACAAAATATCCATGGTACCTGTTGCCAGAAATTAGGAATTTGGGCTATAATTAGGAACAGATAAAACAGTGGGGGTGGGAGAAAGAAGTATTTCATATAAAAATGAAGTTATAGAAAGTAAAGAATATATGAGTGAAGAAGTGGCTATCCTCATTGTCCAAAGGCAAACCAAAAGGTGTTTGTTGCTTTTATTTCTTTTTAATTTGAAGGTGTCATATATGCATAGCATTCATAGAACAATAGATCAAGTATGACAAGGCACCAATCCCATGCTCTAAGAATGAATGTCTAATATTAAAAAGTTAAGAAGATTTTAAATGAAATAACAAGGAACAGGCTAGGATTGGTGTTTCTAATAATGAAATAACATGAACAGAAAAAAAAACAATTTCTCATCCTTTTTTTTTTCTATTTCTTGTTGTGTTAAAGGGTATGACAGCCAGTATTGAATAGTGAATTATGGGCCACGCAGGAGTTTGGAAGACTTGGGTTCAAGTCTTCTTTCTAACACATGCTGGCTATACAACCATCTTCAAGTCGGTTAAGTATCTCAGTGTCCTGGTCAACGCTCTAGGATTATATGTGTGGAGAAGATGCTGACCTCTATTGACAGAAAGTTTTCTCATCTGGTGTTCACTAAACCAATGAAATCTCAAATTCAGTTCCATCATATTCAATAGTATAGCATTTTACAGCATCATGGAGAGATTATATACAAACTGTTACCAAAATACAAGAAAACAATGAAAACTTATGTTAATATTGAGTAACATTGTCTGAACACCACCAAATATACTAAATGATTTATTCATATATTTATTCAGAAGGACTATAAAATTAACAAGAAACTTTGTAATGCATTTATTCAAAAATGTTTTCTTTTATTCTTGGTAAAATTAGTTATTAAGTGTGTTCTGGATAGAAATATAGCACAGATTAAAATAACTTCTTTATTTGTTAAAGGAAATGTATTTAAACTAAATCTATATTTTTGGTTGTTCAGTCATTTTAAGTTGTGTCTGACTCTTTGTGACTTCATTTAGGGTTTTCTTGACAAAATTGCTGGAGTGATTTGTCATTTCCTTCTCCAGTTCATTTTATATATGAAGAAACTGAAGCAAATAGGTTGAAATGACTTGCCCAGGATTACACAGCTAGTAAGTATCTGAGGACAGATTTGAACTGAGGATGAATATTCCTCACTTCAGGAATGACACTCTATCCACTGTACCACCTAGCTGTCCAACTCTATCTTTAAAAAAAAACAAACAGATTTTCCCACTCCTTTTTTATTTCAAACCATTTTGAAAATGTGTTTTTAAAATGGTATACACACACACACACATACATACATACATACACACATATACACATACACACATATGCACATATGCACATATATACATATATATACATACACACATCCTTTGCCTTTGATGCAATGAGAAAAATAATAAATTACATATTTTAAATGGTTAACCATACTTATGATGTAGATGTTCCTTGTAAAGATTGCTTCTATGTACACATACAGTACAGCCGTAAAAAAATAACTTATCTGCATGTAGCGTAATGCCACTGAGGCAGCAAGGTATAGTGGAAAGTTCACTGGATTTGATGTCAGATGGCTTCAATTTCAATTCTCTCTTGCCTACACACTCTTTCTGTGACCTTGGGCATCTCTCTAGATCTCTAACTGAATAACCAATTAGGTTTCTACTTTCATTATTATATGTTGCCCTTATTTGTCAGATGTCTATAAATAGGACATCTAAAAAACGAGTTAATTGATTTTTGTAGACAACTATACATAAATAGGTTTCTTTGTAGCAGGAAGGTATTTTTATTTTTTAATGGTAATTTTAATTTATTTTTTTGTTTTCAACATTTACTTCCACAAGATTTTGAGTTCCAAATTTTCACCCCATCTCACCCCTCCCCCCACCCCAAGATGGCATGCATTCTGAATACCCCTTCCCCTAGTCTGCCTTCCCTTCTATCTCTCCCCCTCTTCTCTTATCCCCTTCCCCTTCAATTTTCCTGTAGGGCAGAATAGATTTCTGTACCCCATTTCTTGTATTTCTTATTTCCCAGTTGCATGTGAAAACATTTTTTTTAAACATGTGTTTTTAAAACTTTGGGTTCCAAATTTTCTCCCTTCCTCCCTTCCCACCCACCGTCATTGATAAGGCAAGCAACTAAATATAGGTTGTATATGTGCAGTTATGCAAAACACTTCCACAGTAAACATGCTGTGAAAAATTAACTCTATTTCCCTTAATCCTATCCCACCCCCCCCCATTTATTCTGTTCTTTCTTTCGACCCTGTCCCTCCTCAGAAGTATTTGCTTCTGATTACCCCCTTTCCCAATCTGCCTTCCTCTCTATCATTCCCCTACTCTCTTGCCCGCTCCCCCCCCCATTTTCCTGTAGGGTAAGACAGATTCCCATACCCAATTGAGTATGTATGTTATTCCCTCCTTAAGCAAAACGTGATGAGAATAAGATTCACTCATTCCCTCTCACCTTACACCGTTTCCCCTCCACTGTAAGAGCCTTTTCTTTTCTTTTTTTTTGTGAGATAGTTTACCCCATTCTAACTCCCCTTTCTCCTTCTCCTAGTATAATCCTCTCTCACCCCTTAATTTTGTTCTCCAGATATGACCCCTTCATTTTCAACTCACCCTGTGCCCTTTATCTATCTATCTATATCTATGTATATGTACCTCTAAATTTTCCCCTCCAACTACCCTAATACTGACAAAGGTCTCATGAGTTACAAATATCATCCATGTAAGAATGTAAACAGTTCAGCCTTAATAAATCTCTTATGCTTTTCTGTTTCCTGTTTACCTCTTCATGTTCCACTTGAATCTTGTATTTGAAAATCAAATTTTCTATTCAGCTCTGGTCTTTTCATCAAGAATGCTTGAAACTCCTCTATTTCACTGAATGACCATTTTTTCCCCTGCAAGATTATACTCAGTTTTGCTAGGTAGGTGACTCTTGGTTGTAATCCTATGTCCTTTGCCCTCCGGAATATTATATTCCATGCCCTACGGTCCCTTAATGTAGAAGCAGCTAAATCTTGTGTTATCCTGATTGTGTTTCCACAATACTTGAATTGTTTCTTTCTGGCTGCTTGTAATATTTTCTCCTTGACCTGGAAACTCTGGAATTTGGTCACAATATGCCTAGCAGTTTTCCTTTGGGGATCTCTTTCAGGAGGAGATCAGTGGATTCTTTCAATTTCTATTTTGTCCTCTGGTTCTAAAATATCAGGGCAGTTTTCCTTCATAATTTCTTGAAAGATAATGTCTAGGCTCTTTTTTCAATCCTGGCTTTCAGATAGTCCAAATAATTTTTAAATTCTCTCTCCTGGATCTATTTTCCAGGTCAGTTGTTTTTCCAATGAGATATTTCACATTGTTTTCTAATTTTTTATGCTTTTGGATTTGCTTTACAGTGTCTTGATTTCTCATAAGGTCACTAGCTTCCAATTGCTCTATTCTAATTTTTAAGGAAGTATTTTCTTCAGTAAGCTTTTGGACTTCCTTTTCCATTTGGCCAATTTTGCTTTTTAGGTCATTCTTCTCCTCATTGGCTTCTTGGACTTCTTTTGCCATTTCGGTTAGGCTATTTTTTAAGGCTTTATTTTCTTCAATATTTTTTGGGTCTCCTTTAGCTAGCTGTTGACTTGTTTTTCATGATTTTCTTGCATCACTCTCAGTTTTTCCTCTACTTCTCTTACTTGCTTCTCAAAATCCCTTTTGAACTCTTCCAAGACCTAGGACTGGTTCATATTTTTCTTGGAGGCTTTGGACTTAGGAGCTTTGGCTTCATTTTCTTCTTCTGTTTGCATGTTTGATCTTCTTTGTCACCAAAGTAAGATAATATAGTCTGACTCTTTTTGTGCTGCTTACTCATGATCCCAGACAATTACTTGAGTTTTAAACTCTTTGTTAAGGTAAAAGTCTGCTTCCAATGTGTGAATGTATTGTCCCAAGCTTCAGGGGTTTGTACAGTTGTTTTCAGAGCTACTTCTAGGGATCTGAAAATTTTCAATTCTTCCAAGGTGCTATGATAAGGGGTGAGGTGTTTTCTCCCCACTGCCACAATAAGCTCCACCACACCAGTGTTCCTCCTTGCCCAGGACTGCCCCTCAGACCTGTGACCCAGATCCAAGCACTGGTAAAGCAAGAGATTCCTGCCTCAGCACTGGCAAAGAGAACTCTGCAATCTGCCTCTGATCAGCTGCTTGATCCCGCCTCAGTCTGTGGGCCAGAAGCTCAGGAAACAGCCATGGCCCTGGGCCACTCTTGAGACTTGTGACTGAGACCTTGCTCCTCTCTCACCACAGTCACAGACTTTTCCCATTGACTTTTTAAGTTGTCTTTGGCATTCCTGGGCTGAGAAGTCTGGAAACCACCACAGCTGCCTGCGATTCATTCCTCTGAGGCCTGCTCCAGGGTCGCTGCGGACTGAGCACCCATACCAAACTGCACTCCTCTCCCAGCCTGGCGCGATACACCTTTCTGATCAACCATTCAGGCTGTCTTGGGCTGAAAATTTGTTTCACTCTGCCTTTTTGTGGGTTCTGCTGCTTTAGAATTTGTTTAGAGCCATTTTTTATAGGTATTTGAAGGGGTTTGGGGAGAGAATTCAAGCAAGTCACTGCTGTCCCTCTGCCATCTTGGCTCCACCTTAAGAAAAATCAGGAAGGTATTTTTACAGTTGCTATTTTAATACTTTTATAACAATTGAACTTTAAGTCAATTACAATAATTTTGTAAGGAGTAATGCTTTTATGTGGGTAGAATCTTGTTGTCATAGAAGATATGCTTTCAACTAGAATTCCTTTCTGGTTAGCACTTTTCCACAGAAGCTGCCATTTGTAATCATTTTCACACTTGGCAGTTTTGTATCCTGCCATGCTTGAGTATCTTCATTCAGCCATTCCCTGGCTTTTTTCCAGAACAAAACTAATTCCTGTTCTACTTTAAATGCTTCCTCTCACACACATGTGTGCATGTAATAGGTAATATATCTGAATTTGAGTTTACAAACCGATGATCTAGGCATATTTGTCTGCCTGATCCATTAGACATTGGGGAGCACAGATCACTGCAGCAGGCACACTCAGCTGATGCCTTCCCATTTTCCCAATACTAGGCTTTTAAACGACATCAGCACTGCATGGCAAAATTGCTTCCAAGCTCATTTAAACAGCTGCACGTTGGTACAGACTTAAATGATGGGTTTTACTAAGTTGGTGAAGCATAAGTTTGGAGATGCATAAATTAACCTGGACAAAAGCCAATTTTCAAGAAATTTATTCTTATTTAGATGTCTTTTTCCCAATTCTGAAGGAGATTCATGGGGGGGCATGTGGAGGAGCAAGGAATAGGGCCATATAATGGATTCACATCATTGGCTTGTCATTGGCTTGAGGAGAGAGGCAGTGAGTTTTTACCTCAAGATTACTAACTACTCTGCTCCATTTGCTTAGTGCTCAGTGAACTGAAAGGAATCTTTGCAACATGTCTTATTCTCACTGTGATACTGCTGCAACACTACCATTGTTTCTTTTTTTATTGGTGTGCATATTTCATTTCTTTCTCTGTCTCTGTCTGTCTGTCTCTCCATCTCTCTTTCTCTTTCTCCTATCAATATTCTTTGTGATTAAAAGATTGGAGGAGTGAGAAAGTGCTTTCAAATATATATCAAATAACAAAAAAAAGAATGCCATATAAAAGTAAATTTTGTGATTCTGTAAGTGAATTCTGTTTGATTCTGTTTGGTAAGATCTGGTTTGTTCAGATAACTGTTATAGCTCTTATTCTTCATTTCTCAATAAGCAATTTTAAATTAAGCAAGAAAAAAGAGTATAGTTGATTTTGTAAACAAAACTTTGAGTAATTTCCCTCTTGATTACAGATACACAGAGAAACCTCTTTTCCTAACTTATATTTAAAAACAAAACAAAAAAGTTATACTAGTCAGGGTGGGGGAAGTGATTTTATATATATACATATGTGTGTGTGTGTGTGTGTGTGTGTGTGTGTGTGTGTGTGTATTTCTTTTCAGGGCTGAATGCACCATCTAGTGAAGTAACTGAGCACTGGAAAAACTTATCACATATAAGACTATAAGAGAGAAGGTTTGTTTTGTTTGTTTTCCTTTTAAGGGAGCTGGTTCTACTAGGGATGAAATGTACTGAGAAATAAGGTTTAGTGTCCAAATGTACTGTAATCTTGTAACTTTCTTTCATCTTTGCAAAAAAAATGTACATGAAAGATCCCAGGAAGTTACTATTGTTAAAATTCACTTAGGTTATTCATTTATTTCTTTGTTGCTAAGGCAATATATCATAAATTTCTATTAGCAACTTAAAATAGCTCTGTTACATACAAAGTAATGCCATTTTTATGGTTTTATAGAGCTTTTTTTAAATTTGGAAGCAAATCAATCTATGATTAACATTTTAGGTTATAGAAGAAACTCATTTTTTAAATTACTTCAAAGTTAATGATTTTTCCTCAAAGTAAATGTTTTAAGATAAAAAGTAACAAGTTAAATAACTATTTATATAGTGATTATGTAAGATATTACCTGTGACCAATTTATATTTATTCTTGCTACTTTTGTTCATTTTAGTAAGATAATTGTATTCAAATGAATATAAAAATACAACAGAAAGTATTTTTATTATTCTTCCTGTCTTAGTGTATTACATGTAGTCAAATTGAGTATGTAGTCAGTAACCGTATGAGAAAAAAAACTCAGAATTAAATTTCAATTATTTTTTAACAAAATAAGAGCTAAATCTTAGTAAATTTTAGGTGATTCTATAACAGAAATTCTTTGGAAAAATAGACTATCTTCACTTATAATGTCTTTGACCAAAAATATGTTCTACATAGTATTATGACTAAAAGCTGTCATGGGTGATAAGAAACTTAAATGGTAGTAGGTTAGGTTTAAAATGGTGTCATGACTTTAGAGAACATAGCACCATGTAACTAAATGGAAAACAGCAAATGTTACTATTTGGGAAGACATATCAGTTTCACAGAGTTTCTTTAATATTTCAAAAGATGGTGATTTCACTGGTATAAGGATTCACTTCACCTTACCTTAGTAAATCATTTCACAAATTTCTGTGGCTGGCCAGAAAACACACACACACACACACACACACACACACACACACACACACACATACACACAAACGCAGTAATCAATATCTTGGTATGAGACTCTAGAAAATAGTTCCAAACTCTTCAGCTACATAGTTACCTGGAAAACCTCTTACTGTACTGGCACAGCTTTTGAGACAAGAAGCTCACCTTCATGAAGATTTAAAATAGGAAAACCTATATGAAGTGATATTTATTTTAGCTCCTATTGATTTTGTTTTCTTTAACATATTGATAGTTGTTTGGGTAAATGTGTAAAAAGATGCAACCAATTTTGATAAATCATTCAATCATTAAGTCATAAAACATTCATTCATTTTTTGCCATGTGCCAGGTACTGCATTAGGTACTCTCAGATACTGGGATAAAAATGCATTATTTCCTTCCATCAAGTAGATTACATTGTATTTGGAAGAAACAACAGAGAGATTAAGTT
Source organism: Vombatus ursinus (assembly GCF_900497805.2). Classification (NCBI taxonomy): domain Eukaryota; kingdom Metazoa; phylum Chordata; class Mammalia; order Diprotodontia; family Vombatidae; genus Vombatus; species Vombatus ursinus. The sequence continues at coordinate 14,007,829 of NW_020949613.1, read as the reverse complement.
ACAAAGTATATGTACATTAACATGTCTATGATAAGTAGATACAAAATATATAAAAAAGTGAATACAAGATAATTTTAACAAGCAAGATAAAAGCTTCTATGGGATTCAAGAAAGAGGTTACATGTGAGCTAAGATTGACAGGAACTAGAGTTTTTAAGAAGTGGACATGAAGTGTTCCTTAAAGCAAAACAAATGCTAAAATTAGACAGATGTGGGGGTTATTAACATGGCCTCTGCACAAGGATTAAAGGCAGATTAATAAAGACAAAAAAGAAGTAGATAGAAAAGAGTATATTTAGCAAAAGGGATTGATACTCCATGTAAAATAAAGAAATAGGAGAAGTAATGGCCTGTTTGTGAAATTGTAAATAGACAAACTGAGCTGGAATGTAGAGTGACTTAGAAGGAGAAATGTATAATAAGGAGAAAACAGTAGGCTAGAACTAAATTATGAAGGGATTTAGATGCCAAATGGAGAAGTTTTTTTATTTATCCTGGAGACAATAGGGAACCAGGGGAGTTTTTTCAACAGGGAGATGACATGGGAAGACCTAGGTTTTAGGGAAATAACTTTAACAGTTGTGAGGAAGATGGATTACAGAAGGGAGGGACTCAAGGCAGAGAAAGGGATGTTTTGGTGATATAATCATTAAGACTTGACAACCGTTGGATAAGAAGGCTGGCTATGAAGGAAAATCAAGAGTCAAATTTGAGGATGGGTAACTGAATGGATTGTGCTGCCCTCAAAAGAAAATCTATAACTATCCTGGCTATAGCTGAAACAAGGACTTACCTAGCAGAAAAGCAGCATGTCTTTGGATGTCAATTTGATGATAGTAATGCTATGTAGAAATGACAGTAAGTCTATCCTCACTCTTCCCAGTGACTAAGGTTTAATAGAAGAGGTTTTGCCACCTCTTGGGTATTCCTCTTTTGTGGGTGGTGTACTTCTATTCTGGCTCTATCTTTGAGGTAAATATCCCTGGATAGGAGGGAGAAGATGGGCATCTAGGCAGTACAGTGGATAGAGTTACCAGCCTGAAGTCGGGAAGACTCAACTCTTTGAGTTCAAATCTGGCTTTCAGATGCTTACTATCTGTGTGACCCTGGTAAAGTCACTTAACTCTGTTTACCTCAGTTACTCATCAATAAAATGAGCTGGAGAAAAAAATTGAAACATTCCATTATCTTTGTAAAGGAAATCCCAAAAGGGGTCATAAAGAGTCAGACACGACTGAAATGACTGAACAACAACAACATATGTGGAAAAAAGGAAGGGATGGAGGAAGGGAGGGAGGGAGAGAGAGAGAGACAGAGAGACAGAGAGACAGAGAGAGACAGACAGAGACAGAGACAGACAGAGCCACACACAAAGGAAGAGGTAACTTACTTCTTATCTTCTTCCCTTCCTTCCTTCCTTCCTTCCTTCCTTCCTTCCTTCCTTCCTTCCTTCCTTCCT
>NW_020949613.1:13989535-14006360 GCF_900497805.2 Vombatus ursinus | reverse complement strand
CCTTCCTTCCTTCCTTCCTTCCTTCCTTCCTTCCTTCCTTCCTTCCTACCTTCCTTCTTTCCATTTTCCCTTTACTTCATAAAAATTGCTTGGGTTTACATGGACATTTTGGAATGGTGAACAGAGATTCTGTCTAGAAGGCAACAGGACCTTTGTGTAAATATAGGTCCTCTAACACTGTGACTCTGGATCCTGTGATCTTACCTTTCATTGCCCATTCAGGTAATTCTCTAAAAATATAAATTGCAGAGCAAGTACTAATCTGATTTAGTAAAGGATTTTCCCAATTTGAAGTCCCTACACCAACGAAACCACAGGTTCCTAGTCTTAACCTCCCCCCCCAAAAAGGATATGTATTAAACATAGTAAGTCATGTGAAACATATAGCTTAGGAGGAATCAGTGATAATATGAGTAAGAAGCTATGGATTATTATATCCAAACTAAAAACATTTGATCCATACCATATATTCATAAGGAAGAACATACTCTATAAACTAACTAAACCAGAGATGTAAACAAACTTTATTGCCCTTTAAAAAAGCATTTTGTATCTGAAGACCCCATTCACTGATATAATCATCTTTGTTTGCTTAGTGTAAGGAGATAATTGCAGAACAGAAAAAGCATATATTCAATATTCATGAGATGAGATTCTTTTCACAAACAATTTAACAAAATGCATGTTTTGTGTATGGAAAACCAATTTAAGGAAAATCTACTTTAGCTTATTCAAAAATCTTTGTGACTAAATTTCCCACCATATGATTCACATAATGTTCTTAGTAATCTGAAGATGAAACAACTGAGGAGGGTCATTCCAGGTACAAGGAAACAATCTAAAATACAGAGTAAATAATGCAGAGTAATAATGTAGGTTTAATTAATAGAAGACAGTATTAGTTTAAATTTAACAGCAGTATAGGTGATTTGATTTTTTTCCATATCAGAGTAAATGTTAAAATAATACTTTGTTTTAGAACTAGTAAGTCAATATGTGACAAAAGATAATAATTTTGTGATTCTAGTCCTGAAATATATTTACAATAAAATAATCTAATATGGTAACAGAAGAATACAAATTAAAAAAAAAGAGAGTAATTCCTTAGCTAATGCCTGACAAGTTTACTGTTATTCAATTCTAAAGATAACACTAATGACCTATCATTATGTGGACACATGCTTTGCGTAGATTTTCTAAGGATAAGGTTAGGCTTAGTTCTTGTCTAGTCTCCATTATGATCAATAACAGGCATTTGAGAGATAGCTGGTATGGGTCAGGGGTACAATTTATGGCCTTAGGACAGAGTTCTTCTTGGCCTCCCATGGAGACTAAGCCTAAAATCTTGGCTTCAATAGCCCCATACTCCAATCAACTGAACTAACTAGTTCAGACATGCCAAATAAGAGCAAAGTGTCATGCAATGTTATAAATAACATTTATAAAAATGAAACACAAAATGATTGGCATTATGCCTGGGTATGATGTCATTAAATTTCCTTTGTGCTATAACTGTATGTTTGAAAATTTTGAGATTAACAAACTGTTACCAAGTCATTTTTAAGTTAAGTCTATAGATAGCAACTCAAGAAATATTCTCAATTTTTCATCTTAGTAGAGGTAAATGGTGATATATTTTTGGTTATCTGGACTTTTGTTTTCATCATTAATTGTATATGAAACTATGTCAGAAACTGTTGTGTCCTTGTAGTTGAAACTGCAAAGTATTGTTATGGTAGGATTGTTTCAAAGGATTCTGTCTATAATAAGTTTTCCCACTTGTAAAATGAGGAGGTTGAATAGATGACTGATCCTTTTCAAATCTATGATCCTATGAAAAGCTCCCAATGTTTTAAACTGACATGATTACACTAATCTCTTCAAGATTTATGCAGTAAAAAAGCATCCAAATCCTGAAAGAACTACTTAACTGATCAGGATGTAGGGTGTGTTCAGGGAAAACTAATAGCTCTAGTCTTTTCAGGGCTGTTTTTCACCTTCGGTGATTGAGGGTAACTGAGGAGTTTCAAACCTTTCAATGAGTTAAGGATAATATTAATTATCTCAAGTATGTGAAGACTTCCCCTAGCAAAATGTGCAGATGAAAACATTTTTTTCCAACAGTCATGAACATGGCTGAAGCAGGTTCTATGGAGTACTTAGAGCTTCTTTAGACATCAAAGATGCCAAGGTAATCCACTGCATCCCAAGCCATCACCACAAAACTTTGTCTTACCACTGGACTTCAATGAGTTTGAAAGAATTCACACAACTCTGCTTCACTTTAATCCAATCTATGTGAGAATCAAAAAGCATCACCTGTACTATTTCAACAAGCAACAAGCAAGGGAAGAACAGCAGATGTGGACACACTGAGAGCTGTAGTCACAATCCTACACACAGGTAGCCCAGGCCATAGGACTGAGGCAGCAGTGGGACTTGGCAGCCGCATGGGTGAGTAGGTTTTGTTTTGTTTTTTTTTTTGAAAAGCCTTTTTTAAAGGATTGCACTGCTCACCACCTGGTATGAGAGAGAGGCTAGAAAAGATGCACTAAAAATTGTCTCCTTCACCCAACCCTCACCTACTTACTGCAGCAGGCAGGGATCCCACCCTGTGACTGAAACACACACACACACACACACACACACACACACACATACACACACGTAGATAAACTTTTGAAAAGAGGATTTCATTCATCATTGGTACATGGAATGTGCACATATTTATGGACAACATGAAATCCTAGGGCTGTAAGATGAACAGCTCTTATTGAGAGAAAACTCAGCAGGTATCACACCCAAATAGCATCCTTGATTAAAAGAAGGCTGGCAAATGAAGACCAGCTTACTGAATCAAAGCTAGATACACATTTGCCTGGACTGGCCACAGTGAAGGGGAGAGTTATGATGCTGGCATAGGTTTTGCAATCAAAACTAAACTAGTCAATAAGGTTGTGTGCTTCACAAAAGGAGTGAATGACAGGCTCAAGATAATTCAATTGCCACTTGCAAAAAAGTAGTACATAACTGCTAAATAAAAAACTAGAACTCCACAGGGTTAACCAGCAAGATAAGGACTGGAGGCATGTATTTATTAATTGGTTGATATTTAATATAGTAAAATAATTTTTAATAAATGAAATAGAAATGTGTATGTTCAAATTTATAAAAGAAATATTTTATAAATATGTAATAATTATTCTCAACTATCTTTGCTGGCTTGAACTACATTATGTATCTAATGTTCCCTTAGGAATCTGTGCAGTAAGGAATAGATATTTTAAAAATCATTTTGAATTTGTCTAAACTACTTGAAAACTTAATTCCCTTAAGTAGACTAAATATTCCTAGCATTTTTGTTGACAGTATTCATTCTCATAAGCTTCGAAAAGATAAACTTAGCCTTACTACTTACTAAATTTCAAATCAGTAGAGGCTAAATTAATGTGGTTTCACTGATTCATTATTCATGTAATACAGTTTTACATAATTCAGTGGGATAGCCACTAGCCATCATTTTGTTTTGCCTCAATAAATTCTGAATGGCCGTAAGGCATTTCTTGACCAATTTTTAGTGGATAAATTTCTCAGCTGTCTGTAGGTATTGGGATAGTGGTGGGAATGATAGTAAAAAAAACGTCTCCTTTATTAGTTCCTGCTTCTGGATTCAAATAATTACCTATTTTAGTGAAAAGAGTAGTGAATGTGTAGCCGGATTACTTAGGTTTACATCCCTCACTTAATATATATATGACCTTAAACAAATTAATTTCCCTCTCAGAGCCTCAGCTTCCTAATCTATACAAATAATGTGTAGGACTAAATGATTATAAGGCCCCTTTCAGCTCTAAGTCCTATGATCTTTTACCATTTTGTATCTCAAAAATAATGCCTCTTTTTGTTTTCACCTAAAATACATTGACTATGTAGTCTGGTACTGATTTTGCCACTGATTGTGAACTTCAGAAAGACATTTTAACCTCTCAGAGCTTCAATTTCCTCTGCTGCAAAATGGGCTACTTGCACCCTCTATCTCACTGGACAGCAGTGACTCTCAAATATGTAATGTTAAACCATCAAACATGTAAGTGTCAGTTAAATGACCAGCAACCTTCAAAGTTTTCTTTTGATTTGTGCAAAAAATAAAGGCAGCATCGCTTGCAAAATTTAAATACTGAAATACTTAAAAAAAAATAAACAGCAAACAAAATGTTATAAATCTATCTTGAAAAATCCCTCCTTTTCCCTCTCTTCTGATATTGCTTAAATCAGGATCAGTCATCATATTGATTTCCTCCTCCTAGAGCTCTAAATAGTTGTTTGTTATATAAAGACACAGTGATAAGTAATGTGAATTCAGGAATATCTTAAAATACTTTATTTAAGGAACATGAACAATAACAACAACAACAAAAAAGGTTTGTTAAGTTTATATTAAAGAAGAAAGTATGGATATTACATATCCAGATATGCTTATGAAATAATTACACACACACATACACACACACACATGATTAAAAAATATTTTACCTTACTTATTAATTCTCCCTTGTCCAATTAGATCTTAGGTATGGATAATTCAAAGGGGGAGATAAAGCTTTAGTGAATAATAAAGGATCCATGCAAATAAAGTTTTGTCAATGTGACTGGACAGAATAGGAAACCATTTTTGTTGTTCAGTTATTATAGTCAGTCTTACTCTTCATGACCCCATTTGGGGTTTTCTTACCAGAGATACTGGAGTGGTTTATCATTTCCTTATTCAGATCATTTTCAAAAAACTTTATTAATTTATTTTGATTTATCAACAATCACTTCCATAAGCTTTTGAGTTTTGAATTTTTCTCCCCCTCCCTCCCCACTTCCCTCCCCAAGATGGCACACAATCTGATATAGGCTACACTACATTCCTATTAAACATATTTTCACAATAGTGATATTGCAACTAAGAATTATAACCAATAGGAGGAACCACCAGAAAGAGGAAACAAAACATAACAGAAAAAAAAATGGCAAATAGCATGCTTCAGTCTGCATTCAAACTCCATAGTTCTTTCTTTGGATGTGGATAGCATTTTCTATCATGAGGCCTTTTGAGATGTCTTAGATTCTTGCATTGCTGAGAAGGGTTAAGTCTATCAATATTGTCATCACACAATGTGGCTGTTACTGTGTACAATGTTCCCCTGATTCTGCTCACTTCATTCTATATCAGACCATACTAGTCTGTCCAGGTTTTTCTGAAGTCTGCCTGCTCATCATTTCTTATAGCACAATAGTATTCCATTACATTCATATACCACAACTTATTCAGCCATTCCCCAATTGATGGTCATCCTCTCAATTTCCAATTCTTTGCCACCACAAAAAGAGCTGCTATACATATTTTTGTACATGTGGGCCCTTTCCAATTTATATGATCTCTTTGGGATACAACCTTAGAAGTGCTATTGCTGCATCAAAGGGTATGCATATTTTTATATCCCTTTAGGCATAGTTCCAAATTGCTCTCCAAAATGGTTGGATCATTTCACAACTCCACCAACAATGCATTGGTGTTCCAATTTTCCCACATATTCTCCAACATTTAGCATTTTCCTGTTTTGTCATGTTAGCCAATCTGATAGGTGTGATGTGGCACTTCAGAGCTGTTTTGATTTGCATTTCTCTAATCAATAGTGATTTAGATCATTTTTTCATATGGCTATAGATGGCTTTAATTTCTTCATTTCTGTTCATATCAGATCATTTTACTGATGAGAAAACTGAGGTAAACAGGACTTGCCCAGGGTCACACAACTAGTAAGTGCCTGAGGCGAGAGTTGAACTCATGAAGATGAGTCTTTCTGTTTTCAGGCTTCATACTCTATGCAGTGCAGCACCTAGCTGCCCTGGGAGATTACTAGGAGACTACTGAGACTACTCAGCACTATATACAAAATCATGGTGCCAGAGAGCCACTCTGGTTCATGGCAGGGCCTGTTTAGGAAGGATTTACACCTATAATTTCTTCCATTTGCCTTGTGGCTATGTTACTTTAAGCAGGCATACTGTGACCCAAAAGAGTAGCACAGGAATTATAGGCTGATTGATGAGAATAAGATTTCTATTGTTCACTAAAGGCAAAGAGAACATATCAGCCTGGATGTTAGTATCCTATCTTAAAAAAATCTAGTTTAATACTTAATTGTCTACACATTATGGGAAATATGGTGGTTACCACGGCAACTGGGTGGAAAATTTAGTCAATGTAATTTATTCCACATAATGCAGTACTCTCCTGATTCCTGTCTAAGGTTTTTAAAAATTCATTTTGTGTAAAACAATCATAGTCTCTACTAAAATACATAGTTATAAGTACAGAAGCATGAAACCATAGAGTAAGACCCTGTATGTAGTTCATCTATTCCAACTTCTAGCCTTCAAAAAATATCACAACTGACCTACTCCAAACAGAAACATAAATAGCAAGAATTTTAGGTGCTCCTATTATGTGTAGGTCAAGATGCTAGATTATAGGCATATGAAAGGAGATCTTAATTTTCGAGGCAGAACATAGGCATAGAAAGAGGATAAGTGTCAGATGAGAGGAAACCAAAGAGAATGGATTCCAGAAGTCAGTACAAATCAGTTTTGAAGAGCTTCAGATCACTAATTAATTTTTACATCACCATAAATAGTATGGGTACAAGTTATGAAAAAATGTGGGATATATCAAAGTTGAATCTTGTCACTATACCATTTATTTTAAAAAATTACTTTTAAGGAGCAGTCTAAGTCCTTTTTATGTTCCACTTGTTACCCTAGAAATGAGATTTTACTAAATAATAACTTAGTGTCTTGGAAATAATCTGCTTGGATATATTCAAAAGAATTACATTAATTGGAGTTGATTTACTCTATAGTTATAACACCCACTCTAAATTATTTCAACAAAGGAATCAGTGACAGAGATAATCCCATCAGGTAGATAATAACTCATTGAATCATAAGACAATTTCCTAAATTCAGTCATGCACATATAACAGTACATTAATGGGGGAAGGAGAGCGAGGGAGAAAGACATTCTCAGCTAGATTCTTGCCTTTCTGCTCAAAAGGATGGCCAAAGTCTTTGAAATTATCTCATATAAGAATCCATTGAAGGGTTTGAGTATGTTTACCTTGGGAAAAAAAAAGATTTTCAGGGGTGATGATAAATGTCTTCAAGTCTTGAAGGATATCAAGTGAAAGAGCAATTAGACTTGTTCTGTTATTTTTTCCCCCTCTAAAGGCAGAGCTAAGAGCTGTGAGTGAAAATTAAAAAGAAATGAAATTAGACTCGTACTAAAAAGTAGATTGAACTTTTATGGGAAGTCTTAGATGTTCCTTCACTAGGCACATTCAAGCAAACATGAATGACTACTTGACATGTATATTGTAAATGGAATCTTAATTTTTCAGAGGATGAATGGGATGAGGCACAATATGACCTTTGAGATTCTCTCAAATTCTGAGATTCAGTGATGTATAGAATCATGGATTTAGAGCTGGAAAAAACCACATGCTGTGCCTGAAGATCTCCAATGAGTGGTAATCAAGCCCTTTGCAAGGCAGTCTGTTCTATATCTAGATAATTCTAATTGTTACAAAGTTTTTTTTTTTTCCTGACACCAAGCTTAAATGTACCTCTTGGAACTTCCACGTGTTATTTCTAATCCTTCCCTATGGGGCCAAATTTAATAAGTTTACTCCATCTTCCTCATGGTAGTACTTCACATAATTGAATGATATATTCACCCCTGATCTGCTTTTCTCCAGCTGAACCCATCCTATCTTTGTATGACATAGACTCTAGGCCTTTTCCTGTCTTGTTTGCCCTTTAATAAACACTTTCCAAATTAGCAAAAATAATTAAACTATGGCACCTAAAACTACTTGTGGAGGGTTAATGGATTTGGAAGGTAAAAACCAGTCAGGGAAACCATTATAAACCATTCCATTTTGGGACACACCTAATTGTTGGGTAGTTTGTATTTTCCTGACATCACCTTTAACATCTGGATTGATTTTGAGAGAAAAAAATATCAAAATGCAGTTATTCAAAAATGGAAAGGGCTCCCTTGATAAGTAATAGGCTCTTCTCCTCTTGTAGGCTTCCCAATCAAATTATACCCAGAGATATAGGTATATAAATTTCTGCCATCTAGCCTGCTAAAACATGAGATGTATGTGTGCCTGTATATATACTTAAACATATCTAAATATTAATATGGTCTCATTGATTTCAATGTTCTATTCTACAATACCATTGAAACCCATCCACTTCTACTCTGCTTATGCAATCCTTCTCCAATTTCTTTAAGAAATTTACAAAAAGGGCCTACCCAATGGATTAAATAGCTTCCTCCCATTCTCTTAAAACTGAAAGAATACTTGTGGAACACAAAAGATATCTATTGGTTTGCTCTTACCACAGGGCCAGGCCTTCTTTTTGAATCACACATTTCCCCATTATCAACCTTTATTCCAGGTGTTTATTGTGGTCTTTTTGTTTTATTTTGTTTTGTTTTGTTTTGTATTGTAGCCTGTAACATTCAATATGTGACTTTCCCTCACCCTCTGAATGATAATTTTTAATCCATCAGAAATTACACATTCATGACTCACAGCTACAGAACAACACAAGTAGAATATTATTATTTTTTAAAAATTGGCCTTAGTTTGAAGTCAATAAAAGAGCTAGCAATTTCCCAAAGGTAATCTAATGTATTTCTCTTTGCTTGTTTAATTCTGAATGAAATGTGTCCTGTATATTCAATATGTATCTAATGATGGATATACTCAATAGATTGTAAGTCAATTGCATATTTCACTCTGGGATACATATGTGTGTGTGTGTGTGTGTGTGTGTGTACATATATATATATATATATATATATATATATATATATATATATATAAAAGATATATAGAGTGTAAGCAGAAGATAATTTGAGGGGGAAAGCACTTTCAGCAGAAGGGGGACCAGAAAATAACTCTTGCAAGAGGTGTTACTTGCACTGAGTTTCTAAAGCAGCCAGGGAAGCCAGGAGGTAAGCTGAGAAGGGAGAGCGTTTCAGGCACTGGGATAGTCAGTTCAAAAATATGGAACTGTAAGAAGTGTCATATGCAAGTAACAGCACATAGGACAGTATTACTGAATCAGAGTGAATACATGGAAGGGAATAAGAGCAAGGAGACTGTACAAGTAGGGTAGGTTCAAGTTGTGAAGAACTTTTGACCCACTAACAACTGTCAATGATCCAGGTTCATCTCCATGAAAGGCCTAACACAACCTAGAAAAATTGAGGTAATGGTCCAAACTTAGATGATATCATTGCCTTCACATAAGTCCTGATTATGTACTCATTATTAGCTAAAAACAATTTTCTTTTTATTGAAATATGCATTTTCTTATGAACGGATTGCTAATTTTCTTACATTACTGCTTTGCATTATTAAAACACTCTTAACTGAAACCCAGACTATTTCATTTTAGTTTCATTTGTTTATTTTAGTTTCCATTTCCTTACTATTATATTCTAATGAGTGTGGCTATAGTTTAAAAAAAAAGCAGAGAAAGTTTATCTTCAACTTTAATTGCAGCACAATGTTAATGGTACCCCAAATCTGAATAATCAGGTATCATCACATTAACTTTGTAAAGCATCATAGAATTTTAGTGCAGAATCAATGCAACTTTATCAATCAGGGTCTTTAATGAGCATTAAATGGGAGTGGGAAATGGTAAGATAAACTTTAATTCAGACTTTCTCAGACTTTGATTTCATAGAGTGGTCTTAGACAACACTAGGTTTGTCATTTTGATTGTATTCTGGAGTATCCCTTTGCGTTATGGAGCTAAGTGTCTTTCCTTTGGAGAGAATTGCATTCTAAGGCTCCTCCAGACTCTCTGAGATTACTTTATACATGTCTTTACCAGGCCTTCTATGTGAAGATGTAGAAACAGCAGAACCAACTCTGAAATTAAAATTTTCAAAAACAAAACAAGAAAAATCAAAGCAAGAAGGGGAAAAATTCTCTAGAAAGGTATAATCCAGACATACATCTAAACATGTTGAATGTGCTCTTCCTTGTGTAAAACTGTCTGGCATTAATTCATTATTCATGTTTACATATTCTAAACATATAAATTACACACACTATTATCTTCTTAACTGGTTACTGTCCTTTCTTGGAGGATATATGTGTGATGGGCAGGGTTAATTTGACATCCTATGTATATAAACAATCACTATAAATTCATTTTTTAAAATGGTTTTCTTTGATAAATGTCTTTTCCTATTCTGTAAATTAACATGATTTCCTTTTCTTAGCTATATTATTGCTCAATAACATTGATTCTAGCTTTGTAAACTTATGTAAGTGTGCTTCTCTTTTGCAATGCTTCTTATATAACATTTATGCACATTGACATATTAACACACATACATACACCCAAACCACATAGATGAAGGAAGAAATAATAACTGCTCTAAGATGACATTTACTAATCAGTGGCTACTTTTTTTGGAATATATTCAATGTATAATTTCTAAAAGTACAAATACACAAGTACACAAAATACAAAATTATTATCCTAGAGATCTTAAGATCTCACTGTGAAAATGTGTAAAAGTATTAAGTTACCTTATGTACTATCATAAATACATAGATAGATAAAGTAAGAAAAAAAACTTGCTAGTAGGGATGTATTTGGGGATATATTTAAGGGTGTAGTAAGAATTCACTGAAAACAGGTTAATTAATTATAAGTAGTTTTTTTTTTACAGTTTGGAGTATTTGTTTGACTAATAAATGAGATATTTTAATTTGTAAATATTAGTAAGACTTTGATGCTTCAATTTGACTATTCCCATAAGAAAAATGGATTTCTTATTAACAAGTGAAATGCTTGACAATTGCCAATTTTTATAGCTGAATTATCCCTGATAAGCCCCTAAACAACCATGTGAAGTCATTGCTAATGGGACTACCTAGCAATCATTAAAGGAACAGAAAGAAGACAAAGTTAAGAATTAGCATTAAGGAAAACTTGATGGTAAGATCTATTAGAATTAAGAGAATAGAAAAATGAGCTTTAAAAGATAAATTGTGTTATGTGCAATAAGTCTGATTTTTACCTCAGGGATACGTTATTTAATTTTTTAAAAACTCTTATTTATTTGTTTATTTGTTTGTTTTTTGTTTATTTATTTTTACTTTTGAGACTTACCCCCTGGGCTTCTGCTAAAGAGGTCACTATTTTAATGGACATTTCAGTTACTTGACTCTCTAATAGAATTTAAGTTAAAAAAAAAAACTGGTAAGATAGCATGCCCTGGGGAATTAAACATTCCAGTACCGGAGTGTCTGCCTTGTTCTAAATATTAAGATATTTTGAATGGAGGATTTAGGGGAGAAATGCTTTGACTTAGATTTCAGCATACACGATGAGGGAATTATATGTAAATCATAGTTTTTGATTGTTGTGTAGCTAGATCCCTAGTTCTTAAATAATGTTGTATGTGTGTGTGTGTGTATAAGGAACAGATAACCATTATTCAATATATGACTTTTAAATAAAGCTAGAAATGATTGGCTTTTAAGGGAAATAGTTAGAATGAAGTGCATTTTTATTTAAATAATTTGTTATTCCTTTTTCCTGGTGGTTTATTATATGCTTATATAATTCTGATCTTATGTTTTAAATATACATTATGTACAAAGTCTCCTGAATTAAATTTATGTCTAGTTAGAAATAATTTATCATCTATACAGGAAAGAAAGGCATCAAATCTCTTTTAAATATCTTTTTAAACAAATACTATTTAAAACAAAAGCCAAGGGGGCATGTAGGTGGTGCAGTGGATAGAGCACTGGCCCTGAAGTCAAAAGAACCTGAGTTTAAATCCAGTCTCAGATACATAATACTCACTAGCTGTGTGAGTCTGGGCAAATCACTTAATCCCAGTTGCCTCACATAAAAACAAAAAGCCAGTTTGTGGTTTTATTAATTCCAAGGTTCTTAATTTGTGTCACTATGTGTGTATGTGTGATTCTATGTGATATTAAAAATTAATTTCTTGATAAGAAAGAATGCAGAGTAAGCATAAAATTCCTTTTCACTTAGCTAAAATTTAAAAAATAAACAAAAAAACACAAATTACGTATAATTAAACCCTTGCAACATGTTACTGTTTCAGTTTTTTTAAGGGATTATCAAAAATGTGACTTCATTTCTTTTGACTATAAAAACTATTTGTATTTCGAGCCTTTAAAAATTTTGATGTGTAGGGAAATTTGATCTATTACATTTATTAAATTGAGGGTAGATTTTAGCAAATAATTCAGGTTTTCAAGAGAGGAATTGAGTTTCCTTCCCCCCCACTCTCAATGTATTTGCCTGAGGTGGGGAAAGAGAAGCAAAATTAATTCCATACATACTCACACACACACATATACATATATATATATATATATACACACACACATATACATGCATATATACACATATATACACACACATATGTGTGTATTTGTATGTATAGGTTTATATGCATATATGTATTTATATATGTATATACACACATATATAACACCTAAATACATTATATATAACTAAATTAAGAAATATTTAAATCACTTTCTGCATGCAAGACACAAAAAAGATATGCTAGAGATGCATGTTCATGGTATAGTTGATTTGAAATAAATGCTATTTCAAGTAGTTAAGATCTAATTTGGGCAAAAAGGCCTATGTTCAAATACAAATGAGATCTTGCTAAGTGAAAAGAAGTATAGAAAATGTGCTATGATGAAGGAAGGAAGGAGAGATTACTTTTGGTTTTGATTAGGGGTGAGATGTGTTAGGGAATTTTTATAAAGAATACTTCATCTGTATCTGTCCGTTTGTTAATTTTTTTAAGTTTTATTACGAACTTAAGAAATAGTGCAAGCATTTTAGTAACAGTAGAATAGGAAAAATGATTATACATGATACTGCAAATCTATTACGTAAAACTTGCTATTCTTTTAAAGTATATAATAAAGTTGTCATGTAAATTTGTTTTCTTTTTTTCTTTCCTAGCTCCTGACCTAGAAATATCTACTATTAGATACTATGCATACTTATGTAAAACCATTCTATACATACTTCTTTCTTTAGATACCGATAACTTTTTCCTCTATATGTCCTTTGCAGCTAATTTTGGATACTTACAATAGTCAAAATTACTTGTTTGCTCAAAGTTGTTCTTAAAACACTATTGTTGTTACTGTATACAATATTTTCTTGGTTCTGCTCCTTTCACTATTCATTATTTCATTCAAATCTATCGATTTTTTTCCAATATCGCTAAGCTCATCATTTCTTAAAGAACTGTAGTATTCCATCACAATCACCTACCACAACTTGTTCAGCCATTGCCAAATTGACAAGCATCTCTGCAATTTCCATTCCTTTGTCACCACAAAGAGAGCTACTGTAAATATTTTAGAACATATAGGTTCTTTTCCTTTTCCTCTAATCATATTGGGAAACAGAATTAGTAGTCATATTGCTGGTTCAAAGAGTATAAGCAATTTAATAACTCTTTGTGCATAATTCCAGATTGCTCTCCAAAATGGTTAAATCAGTACACAACTCTACTAACAGTGAATTAGTGTCCCAATTTTTCCACATCCCCTCCAACATTTGTTGCTTTCCCCTTCACTCATTTTAGCCAATCTGAACTAGTTTTTGAAGTTAGTAAGGTAATATATGCTGATGATGTAGAAGGGGATTCTAATTCAGGAACTGGAGAGGGATTTGCACATGAACAGATTCCCTGAGGGAAGAGAATATAAAAAGGACAAGGGACTGAGTAGTCAGTCCTATTTGAGTGGAATAAATGATTTGTGAAAAAGAGGAAGACACTGTGACACTAGGCTAAAGATGTAACTTGGGGGACTAATTATAGAGGGACTTATATCAGAATCATGAATTTATACTTTAATGTGTTTTTCAAAGATGAATCACCAAAAGTTTGAAAAGGAAGGTGGTTACATGATTGGAACATAGCATCATGAAGATTGAACAAGTAGTAATGTGAGTTACAGGGCAGTGAACTAGAATGGGTATAGAATGAAGAAAGGAAAACCAGTTAGGAAGGTTTTTACAATAGTCTAGGAGAGTAAAGATAAATTCTAGAGCTAGGTAGCTTCAGTAAAGGTGAAAAAATGAATAGGTGCAAGAAATACTGTGAACATGAAACTGATCAGACTTAGAAACTGATTTGGTGATTGTGATAAGACAGTGGGGAAGGTCAAAGCTGTCTGTGAGGTTATGAGTTTGATGAAAATAGCATATTTTTGGAGAAATTCATTGAAGGAGTAGCCTTTGGGGGAAGAAGATTGCAAGATCAGCTTTTGACATGCTGAGTTCAGGGAATGGGCAGAATGTAAAGATGTAGGTAGTGGTGCAGTTGAAAAAGTTGTCAACAGCATTTATTAAGCACCTACTATGTGCCAGATATATGCTAAGCACTGGGGTTAAAAAGAAATATTTTAAAAAATACAGTCCTAATCCTTAAAGAGATTAGATTCTAGTGGGGTAGACAACATGCAAACAATAATGTACAGACAAGCTGTGTAAAGGAAAAAAATGGAGATAATCTCAGAGAGGAGATATTAACATTAAGAAAGACCGATAAATGTCTTTTGTAGAAGGTATGATTTTAGCTGAGACTTGAAGGAAGTCAGGGATTAGAAGGTTAAGATGAGAGAGGAAATCATTTCAGGTATTTGGGACAGCAAGGGTAAATGCGTGATTGGACATAAACTGAATTGTACAAAAAAAATTGTAATGAATAAGAAGCCTGGGTCAGATTTGTGTTTTTTTTTATAATATCTATAGTTGAATAAAATGAAAAAAAAGGTCTAGAAAGGTTAATTTTTAAAATTAGCATCTTATTTATCCCAATTACATATAAAGACAATTTTAAACATTAACTTTGTTTAAATTTTGAATTTCAAATTCTCTCTCTCCCTCCTCCCTCCTCCAGATGTTATGTAGATTGTATAGGTTATTCATTTGCAATAATGCAAAATATATTTCCTTATTAGTCACATTGTAAAAGATATACATCACAAAAAAGGGAAAATAAAGAAAATGAAAAAGAGTATACTTTAATCTGTATTCATACTCCATCAGTTCTTTCTCTAGATGTGGATAACATTTTTCATCATGAGTTCTCTAGAATTGTCTTGGATTACTGTATTGCTGAGAATAGCTTAGTCATTCACAGTTGATCACTGTACAATATTGCTGTTACTATGTACAGTGATCTCCTGGTTCTGCTCCCTTCACTTTGCATCAGTTCATGTAAACATTCCCAGGTTTTTCTGGAATTATCCTGCTCATCAGTTCTTTTTTGAGATCATAAAGAAATATTTTTTTCTCTTGTAGGCAGCAGGCAAGTAGCTGGTCAGTAGACAGGAAAAATTATAATAAAGACATGTGGACAATGGAGGGGACACTCTGCTGGAGAAAACAGGAAACAATAGGGTGATTTATGTATGTAATATAGTTTACCTTAGCAAGGAGAAGGGTCATATTTTCATTCAACAAAGGGTTGAAGTGTGTAGGGGGATGAATCTCAGTGAAATTAAATAGAAGAGAAGAGAAAAAGGAATTATTGATTCATTGCCTCAATTTTAAAAATTGAAATGTGAGGCAATGTTCTCAGCTAAGAGATTCAGAGGATAACACTCAATGGGATGTTTGAGGAAGGATGAACAGATTTGAAAAACAAGTAGGATAGCCACTTAATTGGGGAGGTATAAATGTATTACCTCATTGCAGTAAGGACCCACTTGTGCTTATGTAACATGTTTTAGTGGGTGCAGTTAGCATGATTTCATGATTTTCTCCATCTTAATTTAGCAACATGTGAATAGGAGTAAAAGCAGCATACAGTAAGAGTAATCCAAGGCTAGTGTTTTGCAGAACTAGTTCAGTGATAGGATAAGGTGGGGACAGGTACCCAAAAGAAGAGCTAGTACAGATTTGAACTGCTTCACCAATGGGTCAAAATGGAGAAAGTAGAAGATAGGTAGACAGAGTGCCAAATTCTATATCCAAAGACATGGGTTTAGATCAGATATCTAGCACATAATGTATCAGTCTCCTTAAGAAAGTTTCTTAATCTCTTTGAGCCCCCATTCTATACGTAAAATGAGGGACTTGGACTAAATGACCTCTAATGTAACTTTCAGGTTGAAATTTATGATCCTATGATATAACTATCTGGGGAATTCAACCGCACAGAAGTGATAAGTGACACCATAGTAATGTATGAGCTTTTTATAAGGGGGAGTTATAGAGAAAAAAATGAAGAGATTCAAGGACAGAAATTTGGGAAATTAATGCTTAAGGTACAAAGGAAGGATGGGGAATGAAGGAAACACAGGGATAGTCAGATATAACAGAGCAGAAGTCTAAGAGTACAATGTCACAGTATCTAAGTAAAAAGGGTATAAGAAGCATATGGTACACAAGAAGGATGTGGTGATTGCAAGTTTCAAATTCTGAAGAGAGGGCCACTTTGCATTGGGAAACTATGTACGTGATGGCACATAATTTCTATAAGCAATATAGGTATGCAACATATTATTACTGAACAGAAATTGAATATGACATATGCTGAAAGGATAAAAGTTGGAGGTTGGTAAGAAATCTAATATTTTACTCCTTTGTAATAACTGACCTGTCTACTCTCTCTCTCTCTCTCTCTCTCTCTCTCTCTCTCTCTCTCTCTCTC
>NW_020949613.1:13941723-13989525 GCF_900497805.2 Vombatus ursinus | reverse complement strand
CTCTCTCTCTCTCTCTCTCTCTCTCTCTCTCTCTCTCTCTCTCTCTCCCTCTCTCTCTCCCTCTCTCTCTCTCTCCCTCTCTCTCTCTCTCTTTATCTATCTCCCCTCCCTCATCCAAAATCATATTTCCAATCACTCATTTTGTCAATGTTGATTTATTAAAATCTTGTTTTTAAGAGACTTTATAAAAGTTATTTGTCTATAGTAAATATTCAAAGCCATATAGTTGTATGGTCACTCCTCAGACAAAAGGTCTTTGAAAACAAAATTAAGCTAAATAATTGACCTATCTCAGGAGGATTGTCTCACAGAGTGTTTTAAGCAAGTAAGGCAAAAAACAAGGTTATACAAGTTGCCCTGAAGGAGGAGATAGAAAACTATCCCCAAAAGTTTATCAACAGATTATTCAATTACTCAAGATAAATGACCAAAAGGCACATGGGCTTATGCAAGGGAAGTAGGTTAGTCCTACTTTAAGTAATATGTCTAAAAATATGGCTCAAGATTCATAAAAGGAATTGAAGACTTTTAGATGATTGAAAATCTTCAGACTTGTACATTATACATAATTTCTTTAAGAAGATAGTATGACCTTGATGTTATGAACATTTAACTTTATCAA
Organism: Vombatus ursinus; assembly: GCF_900497805.2. Classification (NCBI taxonomy): domain Eukaryota; kingdom Metazoa; phylum Chordata; class Mammalia; order Diprotodontia; family Vombatidae; genus Vombatus; species Vombatus ursinus. The sequence continues at coordinate 13,988,903 of NW_020949613.1, read as the reverse complement.
AAGGAGAAAAAATGAAAGTGACTAGATCTTAATAGACAGGGATCAACTAATTATTGAGACAGTAGTCATTTATAACCAGCTCTCTATCTGTAGATCACTGAATGGTCAGAGCAATTGATTTTTTAAAAAAATTAAATTAGGAGAAAGAAAAAATAAATATGAGAATGCACTCCAAGTAGGTATAAAAGCTTCAAGTTGAGGTTTAAGAAGCAATTGACTCCAAATTGAAAATAGACTGTATCACAATTCCTTGAAATGTGTAATCAATGCAAAACTGTCCCCATACTGACAAGAATAAATGAAAAATCTCAGTTATAAAACCCTTGGTTTCCTTGTCAAAAGAAGAAACAATCTAATATTTGTTTTTGCACAGGTCCTCTACAGAAAATCAAACTAAATGGTAACAGCAGGAGTACCTCACCATTTATAGATAGTCTATCTTCCATTAAGGTTTTGTGTCACACATATGTTCTAATGATGGCAAACATTTTATGAGGAAAAAAAGCATGTTAGATTAAGTATTTGTTGTTGTTCTTGTCTCTGTGAGTACAACGAAAACATTTATGACAACTTCTTGCCTGTCCAAAGAGAACCTGTCTCCTATCCTTCTATTTAATAAAAGTTTTTTTTAATCTTTTGGTTGTATTTATTGAGAGAATAGATTGTGGAGAAGAGACCAGTGAAAATATTCTCCCTACTTGATATGGTTCACTTTTTCTTTGTCTATATCAACTGGGTGGTCAGTGAACAGTGATCTTACATTTAAAGTAGTTGCTACTAGTTTGTGTAGAGAATATAAAAAAATAGACTACAATAATAAAACAAAGAAAAGAATTACTATAGCTCAGACTCTACTAATGAAGATTAACTCATCCTGATTTGTCAAAATGAAATGAATTAGGTTTTATAAAGTAAAAATTGTGATTTTTTTGGGTGGAGGGTCAATCATTTAAAAATGTCCATCATAATTAAAAATAATGGGAGTTTAAACAACTGGCTATGCTTTTCACTATATATTAATTTTCTCTCAATACTTAAAAATTTTCATAAGATGACTGATGAATTAACAAGTACTTATTAGGGATTAACCTTGTTTCAGGCATGGTGCTATGCACTAGGATAGAAAGACATAGAAGAAACACTCCCTATCATCTGAAGGTTTATAATCAGGCTGGAGAATATGCATTGCATGTAAATATGTATATTAAAAATAAACACCAGGAAATTTAAGGGAGTGGTGAAGTGAATTTGGAGAATAATTTCAGGTTTGAGGGGTGAAGAAAATCTTATGGAGGTGGGAGTTATGTGTAGAGTAGATTATACATCACATGTAAGGAACAATAAGGAGGCAAATTTAGGTGGAGCCTAGAATGAAAAAAAAATGTAAAGCCACATTCCAATTATGGAATATACAAGATGTTTGAAAATTGCACTGACTTCTGAAAAATTCTGTATATTGAGCACAGTAGAAGTAAAAGAAATATTCAGTTTTTGATGTTCTCAAATCAACTATAAGTGCTTTCCATAACAACTGTGCCCATTAAATTATTTTTGGCTAGATCTGTGACTTTATTAATATAGAGAAATCCCTATGAGGGAACATTCATTGCCTAAGCTTCTCAGCATATTCTCTGAAATTTAGGGGTACCTAGGACAATGATAATCTAAGTGACTTACCCAGCTTCACATAACAGTATATGTCAAAGGAAGAAATTGAACTCTGGGCTTTTTTGACTGCAAGTTCAGCTCTCTGTCTGCACCAAGCTGCCCCTACTACATATGTTCAGTGATTAAAATATTTATTAAATTTAGAATTCAAGGAGACTATGTTGTTTGGAATAAGTTCACACACTAAGCCATAAAACCACATCTTCCCTCTTCATTTGATCAAGGGTAATAACATTTCGAACACGGGCTAGGTGAGGTTCCTGATACTATTCATTTGTATTTTCCAGTTATATGAGCACCTGGCCTATCAGAATCAATGACTTTTGAGGAGATCCTTTGAGTAGACAAAATTGCTTTTTTTCTCAATCATCCCATTTCACTGCAGTAGCTTCAGTAGTTATTTTTGCTCCCAGCACATGTGCCCTATTGTGTCCCACCACTTGATTATCTCTTTATCCATCTTTATACACTCTCTATATCCCAGCTGCTAACACAAACCTCCAAATGTTGCTGAAAGTGCAATAGTGTACAGAGATGAAGCAACCATGTTCAGAGACATTAAATATGAATATTGTATTAGTCAATATTGAAGAAAAAAATAAAACCCTTTCTAGGTGACTTCTACAGTAAATGATATATGACATTTTCCTTAAATCTGTTCTTAGAATCATTGCATCTGGGAATAAATATTTCCTTAATGCTCTCACAACCTCTTTTTCTTCTTTTTTCATGTCACAATTACCTGGAACAGGAATATGTGAGCCAAAAATTTAACAAACAAGAAAAATGAGAATTTCCATAAATATTAATAAGCATCCTATGTTTTTTCAGCATCATTTCTACACAGCAGTTATTAACTGCACCATGAAATATTTCGTCATGAAAAGCAAGAAACTTGTCATGCTTATTAAAACAACTACTGATATGAAATTGAAATAACTTGATTTACTTTCCATGAAATGCCTCAATTTCCAATGAATATCATTCCAGAATTTCATTTATGCCAGTAATTTAGAAGTATTTCTATTTCTAAAGTAGAAATGTATGAAAAATTGCTATCTACCCCTATCAAGTGAAGTGTAGCATTGAAGACATTATCCAGACTAAGCCCAGATCATTTTTGCTTCCATATCTGCATATTTCATGTAAAAGTGATGTTTTGGTGTTGAGTCTTCTGGATCATTGCTTTAATTATACGCTTCACTTGATATGTGGAAGGAAAGAAGGTGTCAAATTCTCATGACATACTTCTATGAAATAGGCAACTTTCAATGTCTGTTTATGTTAGAGGCTATTATTTTCCTAGTACAATTTCTATATCAAAATAATCATTTGTGTGATCTTTGTCAAGACATTTAAGCTATTTTATTTTCTATGGAATGAGAGATCTGGATTAGTTAATTCATTCCAGATAAAATATCCTTGATTATACAATGTTTTATCTGTTATCCATCATTGAGTCAAAGACTTCTGATTTTATAAGTTTGAGTACTCTCTCTCCACCATGGCCCATTACAATTTGCCTCTGAATTTTAATCTCAGGATGTTGCTGAGTCTCAGAGATAGAAAATGACTTGTCACTGTTAACAAAGCTAGTTGAAATGGAATTTAAAACCAAGGTTTTTGGACAAGTCTAGTACTCTATTTACCATATAACACTCCTCGTCTATACCTGTAGAATGGTCTGTACCATTGTGAACACTTTCTTATCCATTATCTCATTTGATTCTTATAAAATCCCTCTGGAGCAGATAGCAAAATTATAACAATTTTACTAATGAGGAGACTGGGACAGAGAGTGGCATAGTACAAAGGGGCAGGGGGATTTTAATGTGTAAGATAGGTTTACAGATAACCACTTATATATCATATCTAAGGTGGATTTACCTCTGAAAGAGGAAGTCTTTGACCTGAAGTGACCCATGTGATCCAACAGCAATCCTTAGAAATTCTTAAATTAATAGGTTGCAAAGTATTTTATCTGCTTATATTGAAGCTGAAATTTACCAAGAGTCTCATTGGACTTGGGGGAAAATGTGTCAATAAGCAGGAAAGAATATCCTAGGAAAAGAACTTTGTTGGAGAGGGTAAAGCACTTAAGAACAATGCTATAATTTATTGAAATGACTTTGCTTGAAAAGTCATGTTTCTACTAACAGGAAGAATACTTTGTAAACCTTAAAGTGCTAGATTAATGACTCATTGTTGCTATAATTGTTCATTGGAAGATGTTAACCTCGTGTGCTTTGTCTGGAATGAGAAGAGGAAATGAGAAATTAAAAGCCTTGGTCCCCTGCCCTAAACAATTCCAATTCTTGAAGAACAGTAAGTAAAATGAGTAGAATATCTGTTGTTAATTTGAAGAAGTGCTGATTACCATAAGCTTTGGTCTTCTTTCCCTGCCCCAATCCAATTTCTAATTTCTATACCAATTAAGTGAAAAAAGTTATTTTAGGAAGATTTTTTTCTAATATAATATCAATAAAAGATAGTTCTCCTCTCAAATTCATTCCCAGATGTTCTTAACTCATAAGTAAGTTACCACAGGCCTTTAAAATTATCTCCTCAGAAAGCAGATTGGTAAAGTACAATGTACTGACTGGGGAAGCCAAAGACCTAGGTTTTAAGTGGATCTCTACCACTACATTCTTGACTCCAAGACGAATGAATTCTCTTTCTGCAAGTTAATATTTCCACAATATATGAGACTACTGAATAATCTGATTTGTAAATATACCCACCATTAATTTCAACTGGAGAATAAGAGCCCAAGTTAGAGTCAAATATAAGGCCATAAATTTAAGTTGAAAGGAACTTTATATATTACTCTACCTTCCTTATATTGTAGCTGAATGAATCAATGAAAAATCATACATTAAATCATAATTATGTGTAAAGCACTGTGTTAATCTCTGAGAATACGAAGAGAAAAGCTGCTCTCAAGGAGCTCAAATTCTAATAGGAGGCAACAACATTTATAATGAGGTTTCAGTTTCAATTCAGAAAGAAAAGCCCATTGGCACTTATAGTACAAAGAATATGTTAATACATTTTGTTAGTGCCATTTCATTGATGAAATCATATCTTTGTCTGATGTTGAACCTTTTGAGAATGCCAAAGACTTTAGAGCTCAGAACTCTCTTTTCTTATTTTTCATTTGCAGTGGTTCCTCAGGATCCTCTCCTGGATCTATTTTCCAGGTCAGTTGATTTTTCAGTGAGATATTTCACATTGTTTTCTACTTTTTCATTCTTTTGGTTTTGTTTTACAATGTCTTGATTTTCCATAAAGTCACTAGTTTCTATTTGCTCCATTATAATTTTTAAGGCAGTATTTTCTTCAGTGAGCTTTGTGGATTTCTTTTTCCATTTGGCCAATTCTGCTTTTGAAGGCATTCTTCTCCTCATTGACTTTTTGGACCTCTTTTGCCATTTGAGTTAGGCTTTTTTTTTAAAGTTGTTATTTTCTTCAGTATTTTTGGGGTCTCCTTTAGCAAGCTGTTGACTTGTTTTTCCTGATTTTCTTGCATCCCTCTCATTTCTCTTCCCAATTTTTCCTCTACTTCTTTTACTTGATTCTCCAAATCCTTTTTGAGATCTTCCATGGCCTGAGACCAATTCATATTTTTCTTGGAGGCTTTGGATGTAGGAGCTTTGACTTTGTTGTCTTCTTCTGATTGTATGTTTTGATCTTTTTTGTCACTAAAGTAATATTCTATAGTATGCGTATTCTTCTGCTATTTGTTCCTTTTCCCAGACAATTACTTGACTTTAAAACTATTTTTTAAGGTAAGGTTCTGCTTCTATTGTGGAGGGTATACTGTCTCAAGCTTCAGGGGTTTTGTGCAGCTGTTTTCAGAGATACTTCTAGGGATCTGTAAACTTTCAGTTCTTACAGGGTGGTATGATCAAAGGAGAAGTGTTTACTTCTCTCCTGGCCTGTGCTCTTGCCTGTGAGTCACCACAAGCACTCTTTTTCTGCCTTGTAACTGTGAGGAGGATTCCCTCTCCACCACAGCCACAAACTCTGCCATGCCAGCACTCCTCACCTCAGGACTGCCACCTAGGACTGCAAACCAGATCTAAGCTCAGGCAAAGCAAGAGTATCCTACCTCAGAACCAACAAAGACATCCCTGCAATCCCTCTCTGATCAGCTACTTGATTTCCCTCACCATCTGTGGGTCAGGACTTGTAGAAATAGCCACTCCTGAAGCCACTACACTGGGGCTGGTGCCAGACTATACTTCTCTCTCACCCAGGTCTGACAGACCTTTCCTGCTGACCTTCTAAGTTGTCTTTGGGGTTTGTGGGTTGAGAAGTGTGGAAGCTTCCACAGCTGCCAGTGATTCAGTCTCCTCATCTTGTTTCATTCTTAGTGCAACTCAATGGCTGCTGGACTAGCTTGTGGTTTGTAGTCAGTTGGTGCTGATGGTGTCAGACATGACAATTTCTATCTCTGGGGGAGTTGTTCATCTAGAGAAATGTCTCATACCACATATAAGCAAATTTAGCCATGGCAGGTGGAACCAAGATAGAAGAATGAGGCAGAAACTCATTTTAATTCTCCCAAATCCCCCTCCAAATAACTTTAATGTAATGACTCAAAATGAATTCTGAAGTGACAAAATAAAAAAAAGCACAGAATTAAACAATTTTCTAGTCCAAGACAACTTAAAACATCAACATCAAAGTTCTGTCTCACTGAGGTGATAGTGGAGCATGGTCCAACACAAAGGACCAGGGCAATCCAATAATAGACCATGCTTCAGCAAGCCAGTATAGGCCTTGGGAACAATTTAATCAGCACTAGTGACTTCTAGAGGTCTCAGCTGTCAGATGATAAGGGGGATAGATAACTTGTCAGAAGGAGATTATAGGGGACATTTTGCTGGTACTGGGTACAGGACTCTGTTATATCACATAAACAGGGGTCCAGATCACAGACCTGGGTCATAGTAGCAGGATGAGGAGGAGCACTAGCACACTAAAGCATGTGGCAGCAGGGAAGTAGAGATCATGGTCACAGGTCTAAAGTGGTTAACAGTGGTTGTGGTCTCTCTAAGACTAGACCACAGGCCAGTAGAGCAATAACTACACCCCTCCTTAGATCATACCACCTTAGTAGAACCAAGAACTCACAGGTAACCAGAATTAGCTCTGAAAACAGCAGTATGGTACCCTCTCCACTCCAGGAGCAAAGACTAACTTTAACATAAAATTAAAAGTCAATAAATAGGCTGGAAAATAAGCAAACAACAACAAAAATAAACTGACCACAGAAAGTTAGTATAGTGACAGGGAAGGTGAAATCACAAACTCAGAAGAGGAAAACAAAGTCAAAAACATGTCTCAAAGAAAAAAAAAAAACATGAAGTCATGTCAGGCCCCAAATTAACACTTGGATGTGCTCAAAAAGAACTTTTAAAAATCAGAACATAGAAATAGGAGAAAAACTAGGAAAATAAGTGAGGATGATTCAAGACAATTATGAAAAAAGGGTCCACAGCTTAGTAAAAGAAAGCACAAAAAATGAAAAAAAGGTGCACAAAAATTAATTGAAAGCAACTCCTTAAAAAAGTAGAATCAGCCAAATTGAAAAGGAGATACAAAAGCTCACTGAAGAAAATCATTCCTTCCAAATTAGAATTGGGCAAATGGAAGCTAATTTCTCCATGAAACAAGCAATTGTTTAACAAGCAATAAAACAAAATCAAAAGAATGAGAAAATAGAAGAAAATGTGAACTATCTCATTTGAAAAAAAACTGACCTAAAAAATTGATGGGGGAGAGATAATTAAGAATTATTGGACTACCTAAAAGTCTTGATTAAAAAAGTGCCTAGACATCATCTTCCAAGAAATTATCAAGGAAAATTGCCATGATATCCTAGCATCAAAGGGTAAAATAAAAATTGAAAGAACCCCTGAAAGACATCCCAAAATGAAAACTAACAGGAATATTATAGCCAAATACCAGAGCTCCCAGGTCAAAGACAAGGAAAGCATCCAGGAAAAAAAAGTTAAATATGAAACCACAATCAAGATTACACAGGATTTAGAAGCTTCTACATGAAAGGATAATAGGGTTTAGAATATGATATTCTAGGAGACATAAGAGTTATGATTAGAACCAAGAATCACCTACCCAGTGAAATCAAGTATAACCTGTTGTGGGGGGGCAGATAGATATTTAATGAAATAGAAGGTTTTCAAGCATTCCTGCTGAAAAGACCAGAGTTGAAAATAAAATTTGATTTTCAAATACAAGACTCAAGAAAAGGTGAACAGGAAAGAGACAATATGAGGGATTTTAAAGTTATACTGTTTACATTCTGACATGGAAATATTATGCTTGTAATTCTTAAAAACATGATCACAATTAGGGCAGTTAGAAAGAGAATACATAGACAGAGAACATGAGTGTGATTTGACCATGACCGGATAATATCTAAAATGAAATAAAATAAAATAAAACAACAACAATAACAGATGAGAAAGAGGGATGCACTGGAAGAAGAGGAAAAGGAGAGGTAGAATAGGTTGAATTATCTAACATAAAAGAGGTACAAAAGACCTATTACAGTGGAGGGAAATATGAGGAGGTATCAGGCAACTCTTGAATCTTACTCTTATTGGAATTGGCTCAAACAGGGAATAAAATGTACACTAAGGTGGATATAGAAATCTATCTTATCCTATAATAGGAAGGAAGTGGGATAAAAGGAAATAGGATAAAAGAAGATGGGGACTGGTAGAAAGGGGGCAGATTGTCTGAAGCCAAAGACTTGTTAGGAGGGTCAGGCTGAAAGGAGAGAGAATAAACAAGGGAAAAACAGGATGGAGGGAAATGCAGTTAGTAATCATAACTGTGAATGTAAATGGGATGAACTCATCCATAAAATGAAAGCAGATAGTAGAGTGGATTAAAAACCAATCCTACAAAGTGTTGATTACAAGAAACACATTTGATGCAGAGAGACAGTCAGAGCGATGTTAAGGGGATAGAGTGGAATCTATTACACTTCAGCTGAAATTAAAAAAAATGGGTGGCAATCATGATCTCAGACAAATCAAAAGGATAAATATATCTAATTAAAAGAGATACAGAAGGAAACTACATCTTGTTAAAAGGTAGGACAGAAAGTGAAGCAATATGAATGTTAAACATCCATGCATCCACAATTTGAAAAAAAGTTAAACAACTCACAGGAAGAAATAGACAGTAAAACAATACATGTGGGAGTACTCAAATTTCTTCTTTTAAAACAAGTTGTGGTATATGATTGAAATGGAATACTATTGTGTTATGAGAAATGATAAGCAGGATGCTTTCAGAAAAAAAAAAAACCTAGAAAGACACATGAATAGATGTAAAATTAATTGAACAGAACCAGGAGAACACTGTACATAGCAAGAACAGAATTATATAATGATGAGTTGTGAATGACAGATATTCTACGTAATTTAATGATTTAAGACAATTATGAAAGATTCATGATGAAAAATGCTATCCACTATTGGAGAAAGAACTGGTGACATCTGAATGCAGATTAAAGCATACTTTTTTTTTTACTTTATTATTTTTTGTGTTTTTCTAATGTGTTTTCTTTCACAGCATGACTAATGTAGGAATATGTTTTCATGATGGTACATATCTAACCTATGCCAAATTGCTTTTCACAGATAATGGTACTACCCAATATAGGGCAATTCCTTCCATCAATTCCCTATTCATGACTGGATATACCCAGTTATACCATTTACAAATCTAAATGTCTATTTATTTGACTTTTGCTTTGCAATCCCTTAGTAATAAGCTTTTTATTGAAAGATTTTTACCTCTGTTCACCACACTTGCTGATAAATTATAGTTTTGAAGTGTTTAAATAATCGAGTAAGCTCACCTAATTCAAAAGGTTTCAATATTATTAAATATCCTAAAAAGAAACTGTATTTCAAATGACTGATTGCCTCTGTGGGGTTAACTTCAACTTTTTTTGCATTCCCAGAGTTTAGCACAGTGTCTGGCACATAGTACATACTTAGCAACTGCCTATTGACATGATTTGAAGTAAAATATGTGAATAAAATCAACACAAAATGATTTGTAAATGGATAAAGATGACAATAGGATATAATTTAAAGACTTTAAAACTGACCTATTAAAATAAGTTCTTTGCACCCCTCTCAAAATAGACAATGAAAAAGGATAATTCATGAATATAATTATCATTTTTTATGGAAATTTAGTCACTTTATAGCCATCAGAAAAAGAAGGAGGCCAAAAACACATAGATAACATCCTAGCAGGCAAATACTTGATCATCTAATCAAGTAGAGAATCATGGCAGCCAAAAGAATCACTGTTATAAAATATAAATCCATTCACAAAACCATATGAAGAAGGGTATTAGAAGATTTTGAACAGAATTGCCTCATAAAACAGTGAAAGACAATTGAAGAAAAATGAGTTTTTGGAAAGTTTGATGTAAGGCACGATAAAACCCAAGAGATTTTAAAGATAAAATTAAAAGAAAGACAACAGATGAAAATTGAAAAAGAATGTTTTGTCAAGAATTCAACGAACTGTTTTCTTCATCATTATTAATGAAACTATTATAATAATTCTAATATTTCATTTCCAGTATTCTGTATGAGGAAGTATTAAATCACTGAGAATCAAATATTCCTAAATTTAAAAAAAGATTTCTATATTAAAACAAGAAAGAAAAGTTACCTAAAAGGAATTTTGGCCTAAGTCTAGAGATTAAAGGGCAGAAGAAAGTTATGCAGAGGTAAAAGAGAAGAAGGCTCAATGGTCACTTTTAGCTAATTAAGGGACAAGCATTTATTAAACAACTATGTGTCAGGCACTATGATAAGCACATTACAAATATTATCTAATTAACATATATGTAGCCTTTCTCAGGAGACAGAATCTTTGAGGAGAAAACAATTGCTTCTTCTGAAAAGAATGAAATGTGTATGCATTAGGTGTCCTCTAATCTTAGAAGAAAGATTAAAAGTATTACAGTGGTTGGCAACAACAACAGAGAAATTTACTATCTTTAAGTGTATGCTTAAAGAATAATCAAACTATCAATAAGCATTAATCTTTTTAAAATGTTGGAATTTACTACTGTATAACAAAAAGGTAAGAAATATTACCTTTCAAATAATCAATAATATTTGTAAATGGTAAGAAAGTTTTTTTTTTATTTCTTAGATTTTTTTCCCTTTCTCCCAATATTTGCTCAAGGTTCCCTATTCTCCCTTGTCTGCTCCCCCACCTCCTTCCCCCATGATACAGCTGCTGCTGCTTCCTGGGCAAATTTTAGGCAGCTGCACTAGCTTTTAAGCTGATATTTCTGTTTAAAAGGTTAAATTGGGAACTAACTGTGCTCACCCTTTAGTCTGTAAAAGGCAAGAAACCATCATCAAATCAGTCAAAACATCTCTGAAGAGCTCCTGAACAAGTGGCAGCTCTGTGTGGTACAGAAGGGAAGCTTAAAGTGATCTGTTTTGTGCTTTGCAATCAGAGGTTCCCTTCTACATCTTCTTTCCCAGTGCTCTCTCCAGGATCTAGGGGTCTGAGTTTTGCCAAAATAAGCACAGAACTTTTGTAAGAGGATCCCATATGGACTCTACCAGAAAAAAAAAAAAGCATGAGTTGGAAGATTAAGCAAACAAATATTAAAATATATTGCATACGTGCCCCCAAATGAAAATAAGCACATATTTATGCACAGATAAAGACAATGTAATTCAGTAAAGGAGTAAATCACATTAATAGGAAGATATAGGCTTGATATTGAGGTAGTCATTCAATCAGTCTATAAGCATTTGTTAACCTCTTACTATGGTTTAGGCCCTGTAGTAATCACTGAGAATGGCAAAAAATAGTCCCTACTCAGAAGGAGCTAATAGTCTAATGATCTTAAAAGGGAAAAAAAGAGAAAAGTCCAAAAGGAAATACACACACACACACACACACACACACACTTATAATTGAGATTAAAACATAGTATATTCTCCTCATGATGCTATATGCCTACATCTCCTGAAATATTATACCACCATTATCTCTGAAAAAACTGAAAATTCCTTTAAAATATTTTATATTAATCTTTTGTTTCATATTGCCCAAATTTCTCCCATTCCCTTCTTTCCCAAAGTGATATCACTTGTTTTAAACATATATTTATTAATTAATTTAAAAAGTATTTATCTTTTCTTCCCTTCGCTGCATTGTTAAATCACTTTTAAAAGATGAAAAAAAATTCCTTACAGCAAATACATATAGTCCAGCCAAACATATTTCCACATTAATTATGTACAAAAAAGCATGTCTCATTCTTTAAGTTGAACATCTCTCTTGCAAGAGATTGATGGTGTTTCATCATCAATCCTCTGTACTCATGGTTTGTCATTTCATTCATTGGAGTTCAAAAGTTTTTCAAAGAATTTTTTTTCTCTATGATGTTCTTGCCACTGTATAATTTGTTTTCCAAACTGCAGAAGGTCTAATGGGCCCAATTACACAGAATGTGCAAAAGTAGCAGGCAGCTAGTTGGTGCAGTGGATAGAGCACTGCTCTTGGAGTCAGGAAGATTCCTCTTCCTTAGCTCAAATCTGTTCTTAGACACATAATAGCTGTGTGACCCTGGGCAAGTCACTTAACCTTGTTTGCCTTAATTTTCTCATCTATAAAAGGAAATAGAGAAGAAAATGGTAAACCATTCCAGTATCTTTGCCAAGAAAACCCCAAAATGGAGTCACAAAGAGTCAGACATAACTGAAACAAATAAAACAACTACAACAAAGTTCATAAGAAGCCTGTGACACACTTCTAAATGATAGTTTGTATCTTAGATGTGGAAGAAAAGGCAACATCAAGAACATAAGTCATTGGAAAAAGATTTGGAATGGTGATGTAATACAAGCAAAGAATAATAGATAAGTGACATGAGTACTTTTACAGGTATATGTACAACATGTTGAAAAACCAAAAGAAAAGTCTTCAGGACACTTGGTAGATCCTCTATGGAAATTTTTATACAAAATATAAGATAAGAAATATACAGAATGAGGTATGATTGGGTTAAGGTATGCCCTAGCAGAATGAAGAACCACATTACAACTTAATACAGATCTCTGTAGTACAGGAGAGTTCAAATGAAGAAGACTAGGAAACAGAGATAGCTTTAACAAAATGTATTGTTACACACAAAGGGAAAATGTGAACAGTTAGAAGCAGGGATATTTTTAGTGTACATCCTCTATTCTTACAGTGGGTATTAGGGGTAGGAGTAGGAGACATGGCATCCATGGTCATGTTAAAGGCTTAAACATAAATACTTTGAGGCCAAGAATTTGTTGGATACCAATAAGATACAAATAGCAGAGGTGTCATTATCTGTCCAAACCAGATTAAAATGTAATTGGGAATGTTTAACAAACAAAGTACAACAAAATGCAAAATGTTAATTTGTAGATTTATATGTTAATATGCAGCTACAAGGATCTGTTTGAATCTGAATGTGATGCGAGTATCTACTGGACTAATAAAAAGAGAACATTTTCTAAATTATCTAACAAGCTTTCAGGAATGAGAAGCAAGGAAATAGGAATGAGAATCAGGAAAAGAGAGAATTTTATCTAACTATACACTCATGGGGAAGTTGAAACAAAAGAGGTAGGTGTGTGGTCATATCAGTAAAGTTGGTTTTTACCAGTCAACAATTTTGAATATACATGCATATGCCATAGAATTGATATAAAATAAAGATTATATCTATAAAATTCAATCATTCTAGTAAATTATTAGATGAAGCATGATATAACCAGAGAATATAATCTAATAATAGAACTTTAGAGGTTTGTATTATTGAAAGTTATGCTAACTTAGTAACCTATTGGTCCCAACTATGCTTGTCAGTCAGTGTTGGGGAAAGCTCTGTTGAGGGAGGCTCTGCTGGAGAGATACCACCCAGTCTGCAGCTTTTTTATTGCCTGCTATTTATCGTACACCATGTCATCCCTGCCCGTTTATACCTATTAAACATCGTATAGTCTTAACGTACTGGCAACTGGGGAGGTGCTGAAATACAATGGTCCATCCCCTTTTACTGACCTGGACCTATCCAAATTGTTTTTATCTAATTGCAAAAGTTCCTAAAAAGAGCTGGTTCCATCTTGAATCCCTTGCTAATCTCTAATGATTAGCCTGCCAACATGCTTCTACCTTGATGTCCTTCTAATAAACTCTTTCAATTCTCTTTGTTCTGCATTTTGTCTCCTAAATCAAGGTGAAAGGTCAAACAATTTTCCTTTTAATAGTATGACAATGTGTAATATAATATATCAGTGAAGAAGAACAGGGCTTATCCACACTAGGGATAGTTCTAAGGAGCAGGCATGTTTATAGATTATCATTTTATTATTTTTTTTAATTTACCCTCAAATCTATCTAACTGACTTGGTATTACTTTTTTTTTGCTGAAATCACTATTTTGCTTCCAGGTATTTTTGTTTTGTTTTGTGAAAGACTATCCAAAACATCAGTCTGAACCTAAGATCACTGGTTATAGAGCAAGGTTGATTAATTTGGAAAGCTATACTTCTTACGAGAAAATAAGCCTTTGTAACTTCCTGTCTCTGATACCATGTTCATTAAGCAAATCTTCAAAAATCCTTTGCCATGAGAGATTAACCACTGTGGAGTTTCCTTTATGTTTCCTTACCTCCTGCCCTAGGCAAGAATAAGGCACATGTAAACTTTACAAAAAAGTAAGAAAAAAAACTATATTCTTTTAGAAATAGTTATTTGGAAGATCATGGTATAGGTGGGTCACTGATAATCTGATAATCCCTGGAGTCACTGACAGTTCCTGGGTAAGGGGTGGTGAGGAGCACAACCTTGGAACAGAGGTGACTAACCCAGAAAGTGTGAATGCTTCAAAATATCTACAACCTGAGGTTTCAGATAGTTTGTAAGTAATAAAATGTTAGTAACTCTATAGTCACATAAATATATTACATTTTTTTGCGTCTCTGTAACCAAACGTAAATATTTGAAACAAACTGTGTAGCAAAAGAAAATGCATATTACTTTTTAGTAATTATAGTTGATGAGGTGATAAAATATGAAAATATTTTTGTTATTAATATATCCACTAAATAATAATCACATTACCTTGTCTCTTTTTATGATATAGATAGATATACATATAGGATGTATATGTATGTATGCATATTTTAATTTTATTGTTAGTGTTACTTTCATTTTACACATAGTTGGTGATATTGCATCTATATGTAATTTTCCTTAGTGGTTATTTACTAGGAATTTTAATTTAAGAATTCTATGTAAACTATTGTCCTATGTACAGAAAATCCTCAAATATCTCTCAGGTGAAACCAATTTTGACAACTCTTGGCTAACCAACATTTTCCAATCAATTCATGATCATGCTTTTGTGCTTCTTACACTGTTATTTGTTGTCTTCATGCAATTATTTTCCTATTTTTCAGCTTATTACCTATTCTCAATACTATGATTTCTTCAACCAGACTCTCCAATGATATTTATTTTTTTATTATAGATTTCACAATCATCCACAAACATGACTACCTTTGTATACAAACAAAACTTTTAAAGGATTTTATATAAAGCTGTCAACTATGTTGTTTGATTTTTAATTTTTTATTTAATTAAACACTGTAGTAACAAAGTTGTCCTGTTTATGTCTATTTTTGAACTTACATTTTCTACTATGTATTTTTTTTAAATGTTTTATTGATCTTTTTTTTAATTTTGCATCTCTATCCCTACTCACTACCTCCTTCCCAATTACCTTCCTTCTCAAATTGTCCTATAGCAATATTCTCTCCCATATCTCTCTCTCTCCCTCTCTCAATAGATATCAATGTAGATCTATAGATATCTATAGATATGTATATCTATATGTCCTCCTACTTTGTGCAAATGACCATTTCACCTCACTAATAATTGTGCACTGACAAAGATAAGATAATATTTTCCCCATTTTACAAACTTAGAAAAGAAATACCTTGGCCAATGTGAGTTATGTGGATTAAATAAAAAATCACAAATACTGTGCTTTAAAATAGAGAACTTTACTTTTCCAACTTGAAGTATGACATTTCTAGTGAAAAATATTTAATCAAAATTAATATTAATATGCATATTATAGTGTCAAAATTAATCCTGTACAAAATACACATAGTTGCTCTATATTCCTATAGCAATAGGTAAGTTTATCCATGATCTCACCGATGTTGGAATCCCCTCCCATGATAAAGTCTTTACTACCTTTTCCATCCTATGAAATTACTCTATTTTTCCTCCTATAAATCTTCCTTAGAAGCTTTATCAACATGGTAAAGGTCTTCGTAGTTCTTTTACTGTTCTGTGGGCAACAGCAGAGGGAGTATTTGGCTGTCCATCTTTTATCACAATTGGTAATTGTTTCATCATTTGCAAATTCTAGTAACTCGATCTCAGGATTTTTGTGTATAAAAAGAGGAAAATAATGATTCTGAAATTTACTTGAAAGGGTTATTGTCAGGATAAAATGAAATAGGGCTTTGCAGATGTCAAAGCACTATGTAAAGTCAGGCATTGATAAATATGGTGATAATAATGATTGTTTTATTATTGTTTGTTTTTATCACACATTCTTGATTCATAACCAGTATTACCTGAGCATGAATGAAATCTTGTATGCTACTTCTAGGGTGAAAAATTACTACTGGTATTATGTTACAGGTAACTTACTCTTATCCCGTGCTTTTGTTCCCTTTTTGGCCACTTGAAATTTGTGGTCACTCATAGAGTACCACAATCTCTAAAACATTACAACTTAATGTCATTCAAAGGGCGAATATATGATGCATATGTGTATACTGCAATAGGAATTTTGCAAGTGAAGCATCATATCATCATAACTTTAGGGATAGAAGGGACCTTAGAGACCACTTAATTATATTTTCTCGTTTTACAGATGAATAAAATGTTTCACAGAGAGGTTTAGTGACTTGTTCAAGGTAACTTAGGTAATGAAAGACAGGTAGGATTTGAATTGAGGTCTTCTGACAGTGAAAGTAATATTCTTTTCATTGTGTCATACTCCATAAATTCATCAGAAAAAGAGGTGACTAAAAAAAGAATATAGGTTATATAGAGAATGAAGTATTTTTATGCTGTATTGCTGCCTATCAATGTAAAGAGAATTAAGGAAAGTCCTGGAATAGTCACTGGGCCCTCTGTAGAGAATTTTCAGGAAGATATGGTTAAAAGTCATGAAATCTGAGATGGAATTGGTGGATTATGATTTGTTTTTATTTTATTTTTTAATTTTTTTGAGAGAATATAAGCATTGTTATAGTCAGAACTGCCAAAGGAGAAATAATATATTACTATTTCTTTTGTCTCTAAATGCCTTAATTTAAGCTTTTTTTTCCTGCATGAATGGGTAATTTAGTTGATTTTGAGTGATCATAGCTCTCATTGAGGAGTAGCCATAGAATACTAGGTCAAAACATACCAAGGCCTAAAGAAAATATTCCACTTTGCACCTCTTCTGTGTAAGAATGACTAGGGCATCTTTGTATATCTAGAAATAGTTTATTCTTTTATTCTGAAGAGAAGACCAATGTAGTTCAGAACTTTGTGCTCAAATATTCTGCAGTAAATTAGCTTCTTATTTTGAAAAAATATTTTAAAAGACACATCTGTAATCCAAACTGACAAATAGTTTCAGTAAAAGTGACCTTACAGAAAGATGTCTAATTGAGATAAATTAGAAGAAAATATTTCATCAGAGAAAAATCACTAGACATGATTTCAACAAGACATTTAATTATGCATATCAAAAGGAATTTCTTAGGGGACTTCTATTCATCTATGTTACTCACTTAACATAATTTTTCATTTGAAAATACAACTTGGGAGAATTGGCTATCTATAAAAATTAGATCTAATTTCATAACTAATGCAGGTGATAGGAGAATTACATTATTTAAAGCATAAACAACAATAATAACAAAATAAACCCTCTAGATAGGTTAGCAACGTCAGTTTTCAAAATTATTTTGCATATGCTTATGCCTGAATAGCAATGTCTCCATCCAATGCTGTAAAAATAACTTATAATGAATATTTTTCCCCACTACCAAAATAACTATCCTGATTTGTACTCAGACAAATTCAAAGAACTAAGCAACAAACAAATGCTGAATTTTTAAATGAACAGAGAAAAGAAAGAAGTCAAGAAAGAAAAGAAGAAATGAAAGGAAATATAGGTCATTTAGTGATCATTTTATGGCAATCAAACCCTATTTTGGAACACACAAAAAATTACTGTCATACTCCTCTCTGTCTGTCTCTGGTCTTTGTCAGTCTCTCTCTGTTCCCCTGTCTCTGTTATCTCTCTCTCTCTCTCTCTCTCTCTCTCTCTGTCACCTTCCTTCCCTTCTTCCTTTCTCTCTTTTCCCCTATCAGATCTATGATTTTTCCATGTAGGGAATTCTCAGTGAGGAATCCCTCCAATAATGCAGATCAGCACCTGATCTGTGACTTTGAAGTTTGCCAGTGGCACTTAGAGTTTAAATGACCTGCCCATCACCATAGAAGCAGTATATGTCAGAGGTAAGAACGTGAACCCAGGTTGTTTTTTGTTCCAAAGTCAGCTCCCTCTGCAGTATACTATTTTTGCCTTTTATTTACCCACACTAATTTAAGGTTTTTAATGTGAGTAATAAAATTTGATTGCGGTACTTAGAGTCAACTGGAATAGGGCAGAATTTGAAGAAAGAAAATTTGGGTTCAAATCCTGCTTATGATACATATTAGCTGTGTGAACAAGACAAATTACTTAGCTACTAAGTTTCTCAAAAAGCTTCCTGGAATTTTCCCACCAATTAAGGAATGAATAAATAGAGGGCATTCTCATTAACAAAATCATGGCTCCTTTTCATTTAATGCATTCTATCATTCAGAAGTAGTGTCTATATATCTAATTAAATATGCCCCAAATACAAAGCGTAGCATTCAAAAGCCTCTGTAACATTTATCCACAACTTTTTTTTCTAGATTTATCCATCACTCTTCCCCTACAGGTGAATTCAAAGATCTAGTTAAACTGTGCTGCTAATAGCCCATTGAAGAGATCTTGTATTTTTCTACATTCACAGATTTACTCATGATGCTATTTCCTCCCAAAATGTTTTAAAACTATATCATTGTACTGGTATCTCACTAATATTTTAAGGCCTAACTCAAAGATATTGTCCACAAAGCATTCAAAAGTAGTGCAGCCAGAAGTATTATCATACCATTATCATTCATTTTAACTTCAATAGAATATTTTGTAATCCATGCTGAGAAATACTTATTATAAAGTAACAACTATTGCAGTAATTTCTAAATATCTTACCACTCTTCTCCTACATTTGAATAAAAATTCTTTGTAGATGAGAATGCAGGTCTTCAGCATCTTTGTAATTATGATAACACCTATCCGAATAGCACCCTATTTGTAGTAGGATTCTCAATAAATATTTTTTAGAATAAGGGGAAGAGTAATACTAAGAGATAACAATGAAAGAGATGTCACAAGGTAGCATAGAATTAGTTGCTGAATGAATGTATACAAACACATAGACTAATAGCTTTAGAGTTAGAAATTGGCTTTGATTTAATCAAATCTAGCCACACATTTTATATTTGAGGAAACTAAGCTTCAAAGAAGTTAAACTTACCCAATGTCACACAACTAGCAAGTGTCTAAGGTGAGACTTTATCCCAAGTTTTGCTGACTCCAATCAGTTTTCTATCGACTTTACCACTGTTGTTAGAAAAGCAGGTTGTTGCTAAATTTGGTAAAACTTCAAATGCTATGGATTTATTTTTCATGTAAGCAATAATGGATCACTGAAGGCACCTGAGCACATCAGCTTCATGATAAAGAATAAGTTAGTGTTATGCCCTGTGGACTGTCAAAAAGTTTTAAATGAATTCTATGAGCCAATTATGGTTATTAATGACAATTTTTAAAAAGTAAATTGTTGGAATTAATGTCAAAGCCAGCAAGGTTATCATTAAACATAGTCAGTACCAGTATCAAAGGACAAGGGCAAGCCTATTGTGAAGAAGGAATATACTAACAGAAGAGCGTAATTTGATAGAGTTTATACTCAGGCTATTACAAAATTTGCCTGTGTGTCTAAAAGTGCTTTGTTCAGAAATTCTAAGTATATCTGAAGACAGCTTTATTTCCTCCATCTTGCTTTTCATGTCCATGATAACCCCGTATATAAAATCTTAGATAAGATGTTCACCAAAATTGTCAGTAGCCTTCATCTTCACCCTTGATACTACTAGAGTTTCAAGGTAAAACCTGGATTGTCCATATTATCCATCATTCTCAGTAGGAAGTTAGCAAAAACTCTTCTCTGGAGAGAAATCAATTTATTTTTTATATTTATGTCATTTCAGGTGTTGAAAATGTGACTGCTAATATGGAGCAGGACATTTAGTCTCTGTGGAAGATGATCCATATTTTTTTTTCCTCGGAGATTATATTATTACATGATTCCCATATAACATTGCTGAATGAATAGCCACATTGAAAAAGTGGTATTTTTTTTAGGGAGATATACATACTTCATTAAATGTGTGTGTATGAAAATACACACATACACATAAAATACATACAAACACACATATTTGTACATGTATTTATATGTCTGTGCATGTATCAATGTTATCTGTATGGGATACTCATATTGTAATAGATATTTTCAATATTTATTTTCCTATAAAGATACTTGATGATGATGATGATAAAGCTAGCATTTATATAGTGTATTAATGTTTATAAAACCACTTTATGGCTATCCCATTTTATAATTATACCAATTCTAGAAGGTAGATGCTATTATATTTCCCATGTTACAGATGAGGAAACTAGGGAAACAGATTAAATGCCTTGCTCAGGATTACACAGGAAGTCAGTGCCTGAGGATTTGAACTCAAGTCTTCCTCACTGCAGGTCCAATGCTCTATCTGCTCTACCACTTAGTTATTATCTATTTCCCTTGAGATAATCTGCACAATTTAAATTTGCTTTCCAGAATAACTGGAGTTCAAGGGAGAGATTGTATATGCTTTGGAGTGATTATTATGGTATTTAAACCAATTGAAACCAATGAGTTCACCAAAACAGAACATATAGAGAAAGTAGAGGTCCCAGGACAGATATTTGGGAATTACTAACATGATCATGCAGCAAAAATGATATTAATTAAGCAGTCAGGTGGGGAAAAGAAACAAGAAAGAGAAGTCAGTGCCACAGAAATCAGTGGAGAAGACACCTTAGGAGATGTCAACAGTGTCACAAACTTTAGAAAGGTAATGAAGAATGAAGAATAATTCACTATATTTTACCATCATGAGGTCATTGTAACCTTAGAGACCATAATTACATTTGTGTAGAAAAAGATTTCAAGTGAAAAAAAAGTGAGAGATGATCAAAGGAAAATAGGAAACGCAATTCTTTTTTTGCAATTTGACTGTCAAATGGTATTGGTTAGTCACATCAAGAAGACAGTCTAAATATCACTTTCCAACCCAAGAGAGTGGAGCAATGACTACTTAATGAGATGTAGAGGAGAGAAGTGACTTCTTTTCCCAATCATCCCTGGAGCTAGATTTAGGATCACTTGTTAACCAATACACCCTTTTAAGTATATGTTCTTCAAATTTGTATAGATGCATTATTCTGGGAAAGCAGTAACGAAGTAAAGAACAACCAGTAGTATAAACTATAGTCAACATTCTCATTTTCCCTTTCTTAACTAATCCTCTAATACTTCAAAACTTCACAGATATGATTTCATCACTGTAGTAAGCCTTTCTACTCAGCTGTCAACAAGTTCTTTTCAAGGCAGCTAGGTGTCACAGTGAATAAAGTGTTAGATATGGAGTCAAGATGTCCAGTCTTCCAGTTCTGACTCAAAAATTTAAAAGATATGTCAGCTTTAGTAAGTTACTTGACTTTTCTATTCCTTAATTTCTTTATATGCAAATTGGAGATGATAACTACCTCAAGTTAGTTATAAGATTTAAATAAGATAATATATGAGTAATATGGGACCTTTTATATAGGTATTTTTACTTCTAAAGGTATAATCACAGACTTATTTCCTGTCCCAACAGGTGGTAGACATAATGCACCCCTCTCCCTCCACATTAATCCCATACCATCTAAGTTTCAGAAGAGGGAAAGAGGATTTGGTTCAGAATTTAGCTTGGGTCTCAGAGTGTGCAGTCCCATTTTCAAGTACAACTTCCACACCCTGGGGCTCAGGTCCCAGGCACCTGGCTTCTCATGGTTTCCATGTCATTCTAGCTGGCTTGCCACCCCATCTACAATCCTGGATCCACAGTGGACCTATGATAATGAGGATAAACAATATAGGACAGAAACACCCTCAAACCTATTCTTCTGAGCCAGAGGTAAGCTGAGAAAGGCAAGTCTCTACTCACAGATTTATTTCATGGCATCCAAGGGTAATCACTGAAAGGAATACAGCTGAAAGAAGGTGGCAAAGAGAATAAACAGCTCAGTCTTAGCAGTTCTAAAGATGCCAATATCCAATCAAAGGAGGCTATCCCTATTGATATGGTGGGAGATACAGCAAGTTTCATATTACAGTAGGGTAGGCCTAGAAAAGTCCAGGTTACAAATGTAAATCTCTAAATTTTAGAGCACTATATAATCACTATCATCATCATCATCATCATCATCATCATCATTCTTAATCCTCCTCCTCTTCAATATTATCATCATTAGTATTCGTCTGCAGACAGTTTTCATGAGTTACTGAAGCCACAAACCATTATCACCTTTTGACCAACCTTCTGATGTTGAGCCCTGCCTTATGTACTGCGTACTGGTTTTGTTGATCCCTGATTTGCCTTTGTTTGCTGCACCTTCTCTGCTGCCTTGTATATTTTACCTCACCTATACTCCCAATTGACACTAGTCTTTTTTTTACTCTTTTGGTGTTCCATTATCAATTTCTTGCCCTTTACCTCTAGAATTTTAGTGATTCTGTTTTGTTACATCCATGATGACTCAATCCTGGACCCATAGAATTAATCTCCAAAAGACTTCAGTTGCTGGCATCCACATTTTCAAACTCCATGGAATTACATCAGATAAAAAAAATAATTAAATATACCTTTTTTCATTTTAAGAGAGAAAAAGCAGAGATAGTACTGATGATTCATCTCAGCAGTACAAAATATATATCGTCCATGGTAGCATTAGAAGAAGAGCATAATTTTAACTAAGAGAATCTTTTTAGACATTTTGTCCATTTACCTTAGAAATGCAGTAATTTGCTAGCTGTTTACCTGGAATATGTGAATATCTTTCCTTTCATTCTAGCCTTATTGTTCATAACCTTAATCCTATCCATCTTTTATATGTGTACTGAGAACTATGATGAAATCACAACATTAAACCCAAGGACCAACAATAAATTCAAAATTGTTTAATGTGTCAAGTAAAGGAAAGTGCTGAACACTGTAAAATTATTACTAAACAAAGCTCAACCTGTGATATTTTGTAGAACTCAATTGGAGTGATATTCTATAGTCTATTCCATAGAATTCTATAGGGAGACAGCCACATATAGAATATGAAATGTGTGAATTTAGTTTGCCATCCCTTCTCTGAAACCTATTCTTTCCTAATCTGTAGAACTGAATTAGACTAAATGATCTATATTCAGGGTCACTTATAGCTCTAACCTTTTTTGTGATTTTTGGGATTTTATTAATCCACAAGTATACTCTATAGGTAAAGTGGAGACAGAGATTATTTTTTAAGAAATTCTGCAGAGTTGTTTTTTAAACCAAATAAGAAATTATTCTTAATCCAGAATGACTCATGTGGGAGAAATTTTATAACACAAGATTGGAGTTCTCAAGAAATCTCTTGGACTTCTTTACAACATAAAATAAAGAAAAATCAATCTGTTTTGCTACAACCAGTGAGTGTAAAAATAAGTTGATCACTATTATTCTATAAAATAATAGCTGACATTTATATATAGCTTCAAGGTTTACTTTGATGTTAAAGTTGCTGATCAGAATAACTTCTTAAATGATCTCTGAATGTTTTTGCTAAAGGCTGGCTGGGCACAGCTTAATAGTAGCTTTATGAGAATTATCTCATTTAGTCTTCACAATAACCCTTGTAGTAGGTATGCATATATCCATTGTTCAGATGAAGAATGTGAGAAATAAGGGGGTTGTGGCTTAACCAGGGTAAGGCTACTGTTAAATGTCAGAGATGGATTTAAATAGAAGTCTCTCCTGACTTCAAAAAAGCAGTCTGTAATGTTTGTCTTCCCTATCCCCATTTGATATAACACCAAGATATTTCACAGAATTATAGATATAGAAGAGTCCATTTAAAGTTAAATATATCAATAGTTTAAAATATTCTTAAATACCTGAGGGAATATTCAATTACTTATATAGTGACATAACAAGATGTTCTTAAAATCCAAAAAAAGTTTCCATTCATCTTTTAAAGAGATTTGTAATATAGTTTTTCCATTCCTAATGATAATAGATTAGAATGTATCTCATCTTGGGTAATAGCATTTATCAAGTTGAAATAATTTTAAGAGCTGAAAGTATTTTCCCATCATTTAAAAAAGTGTCTATAAAGATTCAAAATAAATTAATATTTCATTTTTCTACAAAAATTGCTTTCAAAACATTACCTTCTAAAGAAATATTGAACCTGCAGTAGTTCACTAAACAGGTTTACATGCTACTTCACATAGAATATTTAATGTATATATGGAAAAAGACCCCACAGAAACTTATTAAAGTGTGGGTAACAAGAAAAAAGAACAATAATATTAAAGTAAGAAGTGATCTTTGCTATAAGATAAGATTAATCCTATCATTTTACCATCCAGGAATCTGCTGCCAAGAAATATTTTTCCTAATTATTAGTTATTTCTAATTATATACAATAAGGTAAATTAGGTATTTATCTATGTGATTTAATACCTAGGAAACTGATAAGAGGTTGCTTATCCCATCCCCCATTCAAAACCCAAACAAATGACTACTGTCTCACATTTCACCATTATTTACAAAGAATTTGATCAGCCCTAATTGCAAATGCACTTTACAGGATGCATTCTGAAACTCTGAATAGATTTCAGATCTTAGAAACAAGATTCATTAAAGGAAAAAAAGAATGGGAATATAGGCATATATACTGGATTCTTGAAATAAGAAGCATCACTTCAGTAAGGAAATTGGAGACAATGAAGAAATGTTTTTCCTTCTTCATTATTTTCTTTGTGATCTGCCTTGACCATAGGCTCTCTAGCTCTGCCATTCTCTTCTCATCTTGTGCATGGTCAGCTATATAACTCAGAGCTGCCATATCTATAGACAAGGGAGATACTCTGTCCCCCATATCATGTAAGTCATGCTCACTATGCCAATGTCTTATGCAAAGTAGACTGCATGACACTCCTAATAAGACACTGGAATTTTGAATATAATAAATATGAAGACTTAATGTGTGTTTTCTAACCCTTATACATCTTTTATCATTTTTCCTTTGTTTGTATCTCTGATTTCATCTACATGAAGGTCTTGTTCTGGAAAAACTACCTTCTCATGAATATTGTCACATATAATCATGAAAATTTCCTGTGGCATATGGAGAGTTAAATGATTTGATGATGGCCACATATTAATATGACAGAGGAAGTATTTGAATGCAAGTCTTCTTGACTCCAAATATTCATTTCTATTTGTGTGGTCACATTACTATTTTGGCATAAATTTTTAACCTGGATTCCATTGTCACAGTCTGTGGAGATATTTCAGGAGTTAATGAATTTAGATGGGGAAAATACATCTTTGTTTTCACTCATTTCTAAGTGAAATTTAACACTTCTTTGAATTATTAATTAAGGCAACGACCGTGATGGTGTTTTGCTTTATCCGATTACCAAAGGAGTTTAAGAAGCCATGGTCTGGGGCTTCTTAACAAATGTAAATCTTATATGTGTTAATGTGTTAAGAATACTACATTTGGAGAAAGAGAGAGAGAGAGAGAGAGACAGAGAGAGAGAGAGGAAGAGAGAGAGAGAGAGAGAAAGATTTGTTGTTTTTCAATTATTTCAGTCATATCTGACACTTTGTGACATCATTTTGGGTTTTCTTGTCAAAAATGCTGGAGTGTTTGTCATTTCCTTCTCTAGATGATTTTATAGATGAAGAAACTTAGGCAAACAGGATTAAGTGACTTGCCTAGGGTCACAGAGCTAGTAAATATCTGAGGCCACATTTGAACTCTATATATATATAACTCTGTGCTTGTATAATATATATGTATATGCATATATATGTATGTATGTACATATGGTTTCAAGACACAACTCTGTCAATGACTTGATGTATAAATTTGGGCTAGACATTTCTCTGGTTTTCAATTTTCTCCTCCATAAAATGAGGGAAATGAACTACATGATCTACAGGGTTTGAGCATTGTCTGTGACCAGATAAACTCATTTGAAATCCCCCTCCCTCTACAATGTTCTATTAAGTTGACTGTATATTAATTCCACAAAGATATGTAAATGCCATGTTTATAACATCTTAAGCACAGATGAATATTTCTAGGCTGAGGCACTAACAACACCAGGAAGCAAAAGCAGTTTTCATTTGGCATACTGACGGAAATCATTCCTACACTAGGTGGTCAGGAGAGCTGTTCCCTTTGCAGTACAGCTTGAAGAGATGTCGCATAGATGTTAATAGGTGGGAAGCAGTAACAGCAGGCAAACCTTGCTGTCAGGAAACAATGAGAAATGGTGTGACTCCAGATTAGCAACAACACCCTGCTGATTGGTGATAAGAGCTATCAGCAAAAAGAGTAACAGGCCCAGCAGGAAGTAGATGTGATCATAGTGGGAAAAACTGAGTCTTATAAAAGGGGAAAAGGATAGTTTTTTTTTTTAATTTAGATGGTTTTCTACTATTTCTAAGGGCATACCATACCCATATGATAATATCATTAATAACTCTGTGTTTGGAGGTAGGGCATGAACAAATGGGAATAGCAAGAAGAAGTAGGTATTTAGACAGAAATTTTTATCAATAAATAACAAGCATTAAAAGATAAGATCTTCCCCAACTATGTTGAATTTCTAAATTTTAATAATACTCAGAAATGAATTGACCAGTATATTTTAAGTAGAGATTGTGGTACTCTATGAGTGACCACAAATTTCAGGTGGCCAAAAAGGGAACAAAAGCACAATTGAAGAATAAAGGCAGAATTTTTGCTGAGCTCTCTCAATACTCCCCTCTAAAATAACTTAAATCTGTGGTAAATCAAATTCTGAACAGGGAAAACTAACAAAATATCACAACATATCTTTTTTTTTTTCCCTGTGCAGCTTGGGATGACAGAAAAGGCAGTTTGTAGACCCTGGGGAGAGGACTGGTTTAGAGAACAGTAAAGTGGAAGCAGAACTAGGAAATGATAATAGCACCAGGATGTTGCAGTGTCAGGAGTGGCATGGAGCAGTCCCAGTCCTGGAACACTTAGTCATAAAGGGATCCCAAAGAACCCCTGTGCTAACACAGGGTGCAGGATTGGGTGCCATTTGGGAGTTCTGTAACTCATTACCCAATTCCGGGTAACAGCTCCAGGAATTGGAGGAATGGTCTCAGTCATGAAGGAAATGGAAGCATACCTGTATAAGTGCAGAACAAGGAAGAAGTGAGTAGACCTCTCCCCAAACCACATATTTTAGAAACACTGAAAACTTACAGGCCCACACTCAGCTAAGAAATTGGCAGAAGGGTATTTAAACAATAAAAACAAATAAAACAACAACAAGAACAGAAGTTCAGGTGACACATCACATATTCCACCCTTCCAGAGGTGAGCAGAGACCAACTTTATTATAAAGTTAAAAATCAAGAAACCTATAAATAGTGTTAAATTGGTTTATTTTATGCTAGTTTATGTATTTCAAAAGGTGTATAGCTCATACACACATGCACACATATACACATACATACATACATAGTTATATGTGTGTATGTGTGTGTGTGTGCTTGTATGTGTATCCAAGAATAGTATAGGAAAAATTGGGGAAAGAAATTAAAGCAATGCATGAAAATTATGGTAAGAGGATTATCAGCTTGATTAAAGAGACAGAAAAACTCACTGAAGAAAAAACGTTAAAAATTATAATTGTAAAGTAGAAGCTAATGACTCCATGAGAAATCAAGTAGCATGAAATAGTCAAAAGACTAAAAAAATATAAGAAAATGTGAACTATCTCATAGCAAAAACAACTGATCTGGAAAACAGATTGATTTTAGTTCATTTAAGAATTGTTAGACTACTTGAAAGTTATGGTTAAAAAAAAATTCTAGATACCATGTTTATAACCCATAGAGCTTTAAAACTGTGCATACCCTTTGACCCAGAAGTCTCATTACTAGATTTGTACCCCAAAGAGAGTAAAGAAAAAAGAAAAGTATTCATATGTACAAAAATATTTATAGAAGCCTTTTTGAGGTACCAAAGAATTAGAAACTGAAAGAATGTTTATATATAATATTCATATATTATATTAGATCATATTATGTTACATTATGTTGTATTACATTAAGGTACACTACGTAGTGCTCTGCTACACTATTATGTTATGTTGCATTTTATTGTATTGTATTACATTTCATTATGTTATATTATGTTGCATTATAAAACATTACATCATGTCATATATCATAACATAGCACATTATGTCATATCCTATTCTATCCTATACTATGCCATATTTTTAAAAACTGATTTCAAAATCTTTCATTGATATGAAAAGCAACTTAGTGTTAATTTGATAATTTAATAAAAACTCCTTGAAAGCACCATACAAATGCATTGTTGTGATTGATTACTGAAAGCTCCTTGATTTACTCTTTCACTCACATTCGTTTTTTTCTGGAACTAGAAATATACTAAATGGTCTCAAGTAGAGTGAGAATGTAATAATATTTTGGATAACTATTCTCCAGTTAAAATTTAATCCTAATATAACATCAAGAAAATTGATATTAAATAAAGTGGGTTTTTTACCCCAGAGAGACAGGTAAAGACCATTACTGTCTATCTAGCTTTAAATCTACTGTCTTCTCTCCTAATTCCAACTATATATGGATTACAAGTTTAAAGGAGTCAAACCAGAGTATTTTATTAATTACTTGATATACAGGGTTGACATAAAGCTACATGATGCCCCCCAAAATAGTTCAGTCATTTCTAATAACCGTTTGGGCTTAATAAATATAAATTTTAATATACCTCAAATAATATTAAGGACTGATTACTCCACACCAGAATCCATACACACATGCAGATAAAGTTTAAAAAGTATGCTTTAGTCTTCACTCAAAGATCATGAGTTATCTCTCTTAAGAGAATTTTCCTCATGGATCTTTTGGAATTGTTTTTGGTCAATGTCTTGATCAGAGTAGCTAAGTCTTTGACAATTACTCATCCTTATTAGATCACTGTTAAAGTAGTAATAAACATTATATGGTATTAATTAAAAAAAAAAACAGAAGTAGGGGATTGTATGATAGACAATTAAAAATCCAAAGCAATGAAATTCAATAGTCTGATGTTTAACAAAACAAAACAAATTACTTGGGGAAGAACTTATTTGAAAAAAAAAAGCTAAAGGAAACACTGGAAAACAGAGTCAAAAAATTGTATCTAGACATGTATACCATATTTTATGCCGTACATCTCAAGGAGCTCAAAACGGATACAAAATAGGGGGCAGCTAGGTGGCACAGTGCATAGAGCACCAGCCCTGGATTCAGGAGGACCTGAGTTCAAATCCGGCCTCAGACTCATAACACTTTCTAGCTGTTTGACACTGGGCAAGTCACTTAACCCCTATTGTCCAAAAAACAACAAAAAACAACAACAACAACAACAAAATAGATACGAAATCTAAAGGCTACAGGTCACACCGAATAAGAACAATAACAGCAACAATGACAACAACAACAACAATAATAAATAAAAAACAGATCCAACAACTTCCAGTTATGGTTAGGAAAAGGATTGTTAGGTAAACAAAAGACGGACTTCACACACAAAAAAGTAGATATATTAGATAATTTCATTATCTGAAATGCAAAAAAATAAATTTGTATAAACAAAGTAAGTGCAACTAAAGTAGAAAGAGAGAGCATTGATTGAGGATTTGTTTTTATTTTTATTATTGTTGTTTTTTGTATCATAATCAACAATAAGGGTTTGATATCAAAGATATCTAGTGAATTAATGTGAATATATAACCACTAGCCTTTTCCCACTGGATATCTGATCAAAGGATATGAATAGCTTTTAGAATAATAGTATAAAACTATTAGCCACTTTAAGATAAAAATCACTAATAATAAACAAAATCCAAAACACATCACCTCAGCTTTTAGCTCATGTTCAGAAAATCGATAAAGTTAACAAAATATGGGAGTAGTCTGAATGTGGAGGATGCTGAAAAAGAGGAACATTGATAACACTGTTGGGCAACTTCTGAGTTTGTCCACCACTTTGTAAACTGATTTAGAATTTTGCAGAAATGGTTTATTAAAATGCCCATATAATAATCAAGAGATAGTAATAACCATAATCAAGAGCTCTCGTTCCTGAACATATAAGCCAAGGACACAACAATAGTAAAAAAAAAAAAGATTCCATACACACCAACATATTAATAGAAACATTGTTTTCAACAGCAACAGAAAATAACTAGAAACAAAATAGATCCATATCCTCCTGGAGAAATGCCTAAACATACTGGACGTGAATATAATGGAAATTACCATTTCATAAGAAAAGCCGAATGTGAAAAATTCAGAGAACCATGAAAAGATTTCAGAAATATACTTAGATGTACAATGAATGAGCAGAACCAGAAAAAATGCATATAATTACGAAATAATGTAAATGGAAAGAAAAAAAGAGATGAAACTAAATATAATATAATCACAAAGACCAAGCTTAACTTCAGAAAGGAATTGAGGAAATGGACCTGACTTCTTCCTTTGCAGAGGTGGAATGTGTGTGAAATGAGAAATATTGCACCTAATGTCACATTTGGTTGATGTTGGTTCAGTAGGTTTGATTTTTTTTCTTTTTAAAATCTTTGTTGCAAAACATAGGTTGTAGGGTGGGATAAATTCAGAAATGAATTTGATGTATTATCAAATAATATAAAAATGATATTAAAATTTTAATCACAGCAAAAACATTGCAAAACCTCCTGCCACAACAAAAATAACAAACAATATTTTATTCATCAGTAAGATATGACATATCTGTGTGACTAATAGCAAGCCTCATTCTTATTTGCATTTATAAAGTGACAGGGAGTTGCACCAAGTTCTCCATCTATACTCAGTAAATGATGCATACAATCTGGGCTAGGTCATTCCCACATAAAGTGGCATTGCTGTCCATGTGCCTTCTGCTTCAATTAGATGCAAGGAATGAAATTCTCCATCTGTTCTTTCTTAAGTAGATGGCATGCAGTTTAAGACCAGCTGTAGTATATACACAGGCCAATGCTCAGCATGACAATTCTTCACATTTTCATTGTTCCTAGTAACATCTTTTGTGTCTAGAGTTCCCAACTGTCTAATGCAAATGAAATCAGAAACAGTGGGGAAATAATCAAAAACACCCCTCACACTATCCATTATGCCAATTCCACTGGTTTATTCCCGAAACTTACTGGGACTAGGGAATAGAATAGGATTTCACAATTACCTTGATGAAATTTTCAAAGACACAGATCTGTGTATGTGTATGTCTGTATTTGTGTAGGTATGAGTTTGTGCTTAAGGCAAGAGACTTCTGACAAGAAAGCTGCTAGCTGGTGTAATACCTTTTTCCAGATGCAAATTGACAAAGTAGAAACTCAAATACACATAGAACATTCATTCAATTAATAGGAATGTAAATGAGGGTGGAAGGAGGAGAGACAAAGATAATAATCCCATTACCCCCTTTTAATCTCAGTTACAAAGAAGTGTTTTATTGAATACCTTAGGTTTTGAAACCCTAGAATCAAGTCTCCTTAATATTACAAATGTAATTGCATTTGTTCTAGGAAAATTAGAATTTCTTCCCTCAAAGAACTGCTTAGATGTCACCTCTTGTCCAAGGTATTTTCTGATTCTACATCCTGTCCTCTCAAATCATTAATATTTTATCCACCTGAAAAAAAAAAAACTTTGTCATTACTTTATATACACTTTGAATTTTCTTGGCTGTGTACATGTTATATCACCTCAGCAGATGTAAATGGCATGAAGATAGGTTGTATTTTCATGTTTTTGTATGCCTAAGTGTGTAGCATGGTAACTTATACTTAATACCTTGCTTAATAAATATTAAAATTATTTGAATAAACAGAACCAGCCTAGCATTTTTGAAATTATATTTTTCATTTCAGAAAGCATTATTCTTATTAATTTTATATTTTTATTATTTACCACCTTTTTGCACTACTTTGAGACTTCTCCAACTTTTCCACCATGTCCCAGAAAGCTTATAGTAAGAAAACCTTGTCATTCTGCAAAATTACACCTACCTTGCAACTCCAGCCACACCACCTTTCTGTCCCCATGATTTCAGGGTAGAGCCATGTATTCCAAAATCTCAATTTAAGGATTGAATCAAGCTCAGAACATCTACTCATATCTCAACTGACTGCATTATTATGGGACTTCTCTGACTTTTTTTCCATGCCACCTCATTGGATACCTTCCACACACACACACACACACACCTCACCCTGTCTTTTCAGTTTCCTTTTGTTTTTCTTCTCCCTCTTTCTCCTCTTTCTCTCCTTTTATCCTCTCCCTCTTTAAAAATAAGTTTTGCTTTTGATCAATGTCTCCTCCAATCTGCCTTCCCCACTATGAACTTCCCCTTTCTTCCCCCCTCTTGCTTTCTACTTCCCTATAGGGAACAATATGTTTCTATACCCAACTAAGTGTTTATATTATTCCTTCTTTTAGATAATTCCAATGAGAGTAAGTTTCAAGCATTACCTGCTAACCCCCTCTTCCCTTCCACTTTAAAAAATATTCCTTACATGCCTCTTTTATGTGAGACAATTTACACCATTCTACCTCTCCCTTCTATCTTCTCCCCTTGCATCCCTATTGCTTGCCCCCTAATGTTTCTCAATCATCCTATCATAGTCAATTCACACCCATTTCATCTGTCTATGTAAATTCTGTCTCAAATAATGTTAAAATTCTTAGGAATTACAGGTATAATCTTTCTATATGGGAATGTAAACAATTTAACCTTATTGAATCCCTTATGATTTCTCTTTCCTGTTAATTTTTATGCTTCTCTGGAGTCTTGTATTTGAAAATCAAATTTTCTTTTCAGCTCTGCTCTTTTCATCAGGAATGGTTGAATGTCCTCTATTGTTCTCTTGTCCTCTTGTTCTTCACAGGTTCCCATTTGTGATATTTTATTTTATTGAGAAGGTGGGAAGGTCACTGAAAGATAATTTTTAAAGATTAATATTTGTGTTTGAGTGCTTGAAGCAACCTTTTATCCTGTCCCTTTTATCTTTAAATTGATCTTGTGGGTTTTTTATGAATTTCCATGACTGAAATCATAAATCTTAAAATAGTAAGCCTTCTGTTCATTGAGCTTTTCCAGAGTTAAACAAGGTTGTTCCAAAGTATATAGATATGCAGTTCATTTCCAGAATCATTCTTGAAACCTTCTGCCTTGGCAGAATCAGCCAGTGCTTTACCTACATTAGCAGAACTTTTGAGACTGTTACCTTAATACCATAATGTGATATTAGAATATATCATTAGTGGAGTTACTCTGAAATAAAAATGGACCCCAAACCATTTATTGGTTTTGGGAGCTCCTGGGTGAGGAAATGACTGATCCTAAAGAGGTCTCTATCTTCTCTGCTATTTATAGTCATAGAGAATTGCTTAATCTGAGCATTAAGTGGTTAAGTGACTAGCCCAAAGTAACATAGTCAGCAGGTCTCCAGGAGTTGAATCCGTTTCTTCTTGGCTTTGGAGCTAGCTGTCCTTCCATTACACTCTAATGCTTAAAAAAATATTAGCCATTAAAATTTATCTTTAGCATAGTGTTCCTCACATCTCCATACAAGTACTAATTTGTTAAATGTTATTGTACCATTGTTACCTGATTTCAAGCAGACAATAAAGAATAGTTTTGTTCATCTAATAGTATCTATATAGGGTCACATTTCCCCCCTTTACTCACATAGTTATGTGAATACATAGTTATAGAATAATGGATTGATAATTCCTTTGCTACATATGAATACTGTGACTTTGAATAGGTCATAACCCTTCAGGCCTCAATTTCTTCAATTGTTACATGAAGCAGTTGGAGTAGATAATTCAAAAGCCCTTTCCAACTCTAAACCCATGATCGTATTATCTCACATTCTGAAAAATAATTGATTTTTATTTTGGTCTTATTTTAACTTTTAAAAGAAAATTGTTTTTGCTTTATATCAACATAATTTCCCACACTATTCCTTCCAACCTACCAAAGGCCACCTGATACAACAAACTATATAATTTTAAATATGTTGGGAAGAGGAGGAGGAGGGAAAAATAGTCAAGTTGATCAATACATTAAAAAAAAGTCTGAAAATATTTACAGTGTATAAAACCTTTGGAAGTAAAGCCCCTGCCAAGGGAAAGGTAGGGATGTTTTCTCAAATCTCTTTTTAAAACAATGTTTGTTCTTAATAATTTTTCAATATTCACTTCTGAAAAAGGAGGAGGAGCAGGAGGAGAAAATAGTAGCATTCCCTAACTTGAACTGGCATGTTGGGGCTACAGACGGCAGCTACTAGTACTCACATATAACATGCTAAAGACTTTTGGGCAGGGTGTCCTATGTTAAGACTAGAATTTTTGCCCTTAAAACCTCCAACAATTTCTTTTTTTTTATGATTCACTAATTTTCTCTCCAGGTACTCTCAAGATGGTCCAAATTCCTTTTTTTCAAAGAGGAAAAAATCTTATGAAGAAATTTACATAAACATATTTGAAACTTCCTGCATTACCTTTCTTGGAAATATGTTCATTTAATAATTTTATATTTATGGAAGAACAATGTTTAACATGGAGGAATGGATCACTAATGATACACTAAGGGACATCAGCACAGGATAGACTTTGTAATAATAAGTGACCTCTGCTGCACTCCTCATATAATTGCATGAATGATGAACTCTTCTCCAGTGTATAAGGCTGCCTCAGTATTTGGAGGACTCACAATATATAGGAAAAATAATGAAAATCTGGGAAATTTTACTTGTTTTACTACCCCTATGAATTATTCATGGATCTGAGCTGATTGACAGAGCAGGATGACTGAGCAAATTTTGGGATCCACATAGGAAGTGGATTTTTGCTTCTCTCCAGCCACATACAATACCTAGTGTTACAACTATCCCTTTGTGAAAAGCATGCAGCTAAAACAGGAATTGTATGATAGAATAAAAGCGATACTATCTGCATTTTGTCATTGACCTTCAATTTGGACCTGTTAGATATTGTTAAGTAAACAGTACCTGGTATGAACAGAGTGCCTGGAACACTGAGTGGTTGTTTGAGATCAATGGATAAAAAGACAGTATCTCACATTCAGAATTCACTGAAAACTTCCATCTACAATAACTATTGATTGTGGTTGAACTGCTTCAATGGGCAGTTTTCCACACAATATTTCTCAAACTCTCTTCTGAGTTCACCTCTCAATAAGCCACAAATGTCTTCGTGCATTATGAGATGTTCTTGTTTGCAATGGAAATCTGGGAAGGAAGTGGATGTGGTAAGAGGAGATAGTTATTTTTTCTACTAAATGAAGGTATATTTTTTCTATTTCTTTTTTTATTTTATTCTACATTTAAAAAACAACAACTGCATTGATGGCATGTTGAGTGTCTAAATTTATAAATGCTAAAGGAAGAATTCTAATAGAGTGAGTTAATTCATAGGAGTTGGCTCTAAAGTTAACTTTTAATTACTTTCCATGATTCACTATCTCCTTTCATCCCTTAGATCAAGATGCAGAACAGCAAGTAGGGGGATGGGGGTGGAATCTGTTCCAGTACTAAAACAGTAAATGTGATCAACACCATTTCAGGGCTAATAACACTTCTCTGGACATAATTAGACATGCAGCTCAAGTAGAGTACATCAACTTGTGACTAACTCAGCTATTGAATTTTGAGTTTATTCACACACTGGCTGATTTTTTAGAACAATTTTAGTATATAGAACTAAATTACAAGTGCATATCTCCCATATGAATTTTATATACACACAAACACATATGTATACATATACATATACACATACACATATATATGTATTTATGTGTGTGTATATGTGTGTATACACATATATATATATTTTGTATAATATATATATACTTGACTCACTTCTTTCTTTTCCTTTCCTGAAAGAGAATGAATAGAATGAATTCATGAATGAGGTATCAAAATGTAAAAATAAGAGCATAAGAAACCTCAAACTAAAAAGGATGTTTTTTTGCTTATTAAAGTAACATTAATTACAGAAACTTGGGGAAGCATCATTTCACTAAACCCACTTCCCATTTTTGTTCATATCTTATGATTAATATTCATTCATTTTTTTCTACAACAAAATCCTTTCTGGACAGAGTTGCCTTCCAACTCCATATTCTTCTCATAAAATTCTAAGCTGCAAAATCAGGATATGATACAAATTTATGATAGTGAAAGCCATTCTGCTATAAGCAATCAAAATATATAAATGGGTCTTTTCAAACTGTAAACACGAATAGCAACAACCATATTAAGTTACATTCAAAATTTCTATAAATCTAAAAATTCATATTAAAAGATATCTGAGATTTCCTCCTACATCTAAGAAATTGAGCCTTGGAATAGCTGTGCCTCCAAACCCTGGATGATGTTTCTATCATTTCCTCTGTGCTTCATTGGCCAATAGACCAACACTGCCTCATTTTCTCCACAATAAAAGTTATCCAGAAAATAAGGTTTTCACTATCAAAGTTCTTAATGCCTTCAAATGTTTCAAATGATTTAATTTTATGAATGGAAATGATTCTAAAGATGTATTGCCATCTGCCTGGTCACATAAGGACAATGGAGCCATTCTATATTAGTCTTTTGAAAGCAAGGGCTTTTCCATTTGTATCACAAATACTTAGTATAGTGCAATAGTGTTTTATATATAGTATCTATTTAATGCGCATCTTATTTTTATTAATTCATTTAAAAACAATTATTAAGTGCTTGCCATGTGTTAAACATGTGGGTTCACTTTCCTATAGATGGGAAAGGGAGACAGTCCATGCTTACAAAAAACCCATATTCATATTGGTGGAAATAACATACATAGGAGCTTTCTACTATATGGCCTACTTGAACAGACCCTCTTGCACTTAGTGTACAATGGTAAAGTGGAGAGGAAGGTACAGGTACTCTCAGGGTGCAGTGGCAAGAAAGATAACAGTGTGCACGTGACAAGAGGGCAGAGAGTGATTATTAGACCATTACTTGTTTTTTGTTTTTCATTGCTGTTTTTTTTTTCTGTTTGTATTTGCCAATTAAAGCCTGACTAAATCCCTAACTCTCTATTTTTGGGGAGTTTTCATAGCACTATTTACCTCCATTGCATTTAGAATTCCCTTTGAGCTGTGGTAGCACTCAAAATAATTTACTAGTTATTAGGGATTTGAGCACAAATATTCTCTAAGCAGCAACCCTCTGAAAAGTCCCGTGAGAACAATTCAAATTGCTAGGAAACAGCCTTAATGTAGACTGGTTAATTAGAAACCTCTCTTCTTCTTCGCAGGCATGTTTCTATATACAAGCCATCACAATGGCCTGAAGCAATTAATGAACAGTTGTATTGCAAAGACTCTCATTAAATACTTGAAAATCATATGTGATTTTTCACACAGAGGTCAAGATGATTTAAAAAACACAAGTAGGAGTTCACTGATTAAGCTAATACCATTATTTTTAGGATGAAAGTTTGGAAGTATTGTAAAAAAATGGTCATTTAAGTGTGAGGCTAACTGCAGAAGACATCCCTCACAAAGCTCGGGCAGGATGCCTGGTTATTTGGAACACACTACTAGCTTTGATTAGACTTTGAAAGAAAAAAAGAGATAGAATATTATTAAACTTGCCTTAATATGCCATTTAAATATGAGTATGATCTGAAGAATGATTAATTCATCCCCCCCAAAAAAACCTTTTTTTCTAACAAAACAAATTATTTTAAAAATTGTGACATCATTGTAACTCAAAGTGATGAACTTGTTCCTGGATTGATTTAAGAGTTTATCTCAGGGAACAGTTAGACCTTGCAACATCTTTACCATTCAAAAAACTGGAAAAACCAAAAAGACATAATGATTTAGGCATTTGGATGTCTATGAGTATATTGTAATTGTAAACTTTCTGCAAATTAATGAATAGCAAGAAAGCAATATTAAAGTGTAGTTCAATAGAATACAGTAAATTTAACAATTTCCAGAAATTAAATTCAGAATCCTTAAAAACTATCTCATGGTCAAATGTCTATCACAAAAAAACTGCAGAAAATAGAATACAAACAAGTCTGTTCTTGTCAATTGCACCATTCACAACATTTCAAGCAGAGGGCTAAGCTAGACACTATTTGGTAAGGGCTCAAAGAAAGAAAGTATAGAATGAAAAGTGAGATTTATGTTGTTGCTATTGATTGAATCATAGGCAGGGAAGAGGGAAAGGAGAAAGAAGTTGCAAGTCCAGAATAAGTCAGATAAGGGTTTCCAAAATCATTACTTAAGTAGTATCGTGTCTTTAGAAAGTGGTTTTTGGCAAAGTTTCACGGACAACTTAAAGGCACAGCTGAGTGTATGAGGGAAAAAAAGTGTCTATAGAAAAGGACAGCAAACAACTAAAGGAAGGATTTCTTTTCTCTTTTTGTAAGAGATTACAAAAAAGAAAGAGCTTAGAAACATTTTATGCTTTTCCTCGGTATAAATTACTTCTCCAAAGAGATTAGTTTGTTTTGCTCTCTTTGTAAAGTCTTCTGTGAGCAGCTCTGCCTTAAAGCACCAATCTCACTGCAACTGGAAAATAATTTGCTGTTGGCTCCTTCCAGTCTCTGAACACATAGCCAGGAGAGACTCCATCATACTTTGTGGAAATTTAATATTGCAGGAAGGCTTGGAAGAAGTGATTCTTGTACAGAAAGGTAGATTGGGTCTGAAATGTGGTAGGGTTAAGTCTGAAGCCTGGGTAAAGATGCCACTTCTAGATAGAATGACTTCAAGGGAGAGCAACAGATTTTACTGTCACTACATTTCTTCCAGATCAGGGAAAGGGAAATCACAGGTGTGATAGCAAATGAGAGTGGGGCTTTGGGCTTTGATTTGATCAAGGCACTGTTAGAAACAGTAATAACAGATAAAAAACAAAATTCAGGGTGGGGTTGAAGTATTTACAAAGTATTAGTTCTCCATTTTATGGAGACAAAATAAATTGTCTCAATGTATGTAAGTTTCATAAAATTTGTTAAAAGTTTAAAATTGCACATATAAGAAATCCAACAAGAGAAACAGTGTTCCATGTTCCCATAAATGTTCAACTGCCCATTTTGCTAACATATAATCTAAGATTGTATACAGTCTCAGAATTGAGGTGTATTCTATTTTCACCCATTGCAATGAAGTGATAGTTACATTTGTGCTATAGTATGACTTTCTCATCAAGCTAACAATATCCTACTTAGGATATCACTAGTAGAAAAGTATGACTGTTAATTATCTGGGGTTGGGGTGAGTGGTTATTGATTCCTTTTTCCCTCAATAAAGGCATATCTGATTGTAAATACTTTGTTTAGGATACAGACACACACACATATACACATGCATGTGGATATACACATTATAAATGTGAACATATGTATTATATATAAATATATATACACATATGTATATACATGAAAGTGTACTTATACATCTATATCTGCATACATGTGCATGTGTATATGCATATGTATATATACATAACATATGTATTATGCATATATATACATATATATATATTTAGGCAAAATGGACCAAAAGCATATACTATATTCTGTTCCCATAATCCTCTTGATCATCCTATTAATCTATTGAAGTAGCAGTTGGGATTTGGAACTGATTTTCATAATCTGTTTTCCAAGAACAGGGTTGATAATTGCAGTTATCCTGAGATAGGTTGAAGTTGTCTTTGGTTTGGAAAGGGAAGTTCCAAAAGCTAAGCTGCTCTCAAGGAAGAATGTATCAGTATGATTTTCCATGGCTTCAGATTTTGAGAATCTCCTATGTCTTATTCAGTAATAAATACATGGAGACAAGGAGGTAGCCAGAGAGAAATGGAAGAAGGAGGCACCTTTTCCACTAATACTACAAAAGACCTGAAGTAAACACACAACTAGAATATATAACTAACTCCTAAATCTGGTATGAAGACTAGCTGTAAGATGATTAGAATCTAGAATCCAAGTTTATTCCATCCATCCATAAAAGAGAATATCTAACAAGGAATGACTTTGTCATGAGACACCTTACAGGCTGCATGCCTCAATATGATTACAGATTGTATTTTAATCCAGACTGTAGGACTTTTTCACCTTCTGCTTTGACCATCTGCAGAACTAGGTCTTCTTCATCTCCTTGCTACTTTGTGCCAATAACCTGCTCCTTTCTTGCTTTCTAACTTAACAATTCTTGCCCAGGGATTAAAAATCAAATCAACATTGTCACATTGCTGCTGTGAAGGTGACAGTAAAGGCTATTCTTTAAGTTCACTTTAATCATAGTTCATGTGACTAAAGAAGAGGATTGGGAAGCAGTCTTGAGATATAACATTTCTTTTTCATGTTGAAGGGGTAACAGTTAAGATAGAGAGTACTCAATCTGTTGTAGGAATATCTGGTTTAAATTCCAGCTCTTCTGCTTACACCTGTGTAACATTGGGCAAATTCCTTCTCCTCTCAGAGTCTTAATTTCCTTATAGCAAAAGAATGGGGAAAGCCTAGAATTCAGAGGTGGGGAACCTGCAGCTTCAAGGCCACATGTGACCTTCTAGGTTCTTGGACG
Source organism: Vombatus ursinus (assembly GCF_900497805.2). NCBI lineage: Eukaryota > Metazoa > Chordata > Mammalia > Diprotodontia > Vombatidae > Vombatus > Vombatus ursinus. The sequence continues at coordinate 13,947,880 of NW_020949613.1, read as the reverse complement.
AGGCCTTTTGATTGAGTGCAAGTTTTGCAGAACAAATCCTTTTATTAAGGGGATTTGTTTTGTGAAGTTTGGATTCAGTCAAAGGTCCTTACTTAGGGACCTAAAGGGCCACGTGTGGCCCCTAGTTCTCCACCCTGGCCTACATAATTTCTAAAGTCTCTCTCTTCTCCATCATTCTGCAGTTTCTGATGAAAAATATTCCTTTTGCTTTCAGGAGTCACATAGTTGTGTGGAGGATAAAAAGAAAATAATATCTCTAGAAAAGGACTTGTTATTATTGCTATTATTTGGAGTGAGCTAATGTTGACAGAAGACCCAGGGGGTTGTAAAAGTTTATAGGAACATAGGATCAAGATTCAGAGTTGGAAATATCCCAGATATTTGTCCAACTTACTCATTTTAGAGATAAAGAAACTGAAACCCAGAGTAGCTAAGTGACTTGCCCATAATCATACAAGTCTTAAGTAGCATAATTGTGATTTGAACCATTTTTTCTGATAAAAAACCCATAACTATAATATACTGCTTCAAGTTAAGAAGAAATGCTGAACCTAGATAGAACATCACTTTAATGCTTCAGATCCTCTGACTTCAATTCAATAGTTTCCCCAATATACTATGATTTGCTTTTTATTTTAATCTAGATCTTTATCCTTAGTCTCTATGATGGAAATTTAGAAATATCTGAAGAAAAGAATGAAATGTGAACAACAACTCACAACCCTATAAAATTATAATATATGGAAAATAGTTTCCTCACAACTATCTTATAAAATAAATAGAAGTATCATTAACCTTATTTTATAGATGAGGAAATCCAGAATCAAGAGAAGTTAAGTTTCATAAAAGTAAGATTCCAAACTGAGAGTAAACCTACAACTTTTGACTCCAAGTGCAACACTGAATAAATCACTAATTGTTTCACAAGATGATCAAAAATAATATAGAGAAATGTTATTTTAATGTACACCTGTGAAGATTTTGGTGGTGTTCAGGCAATGGCAAGATTCCCCAATTTTTTTTTAAATGAAGCAAATAGGCATTGATAGTAATGGAAGGAGGGAGGGAGGAAGGAAGAGAAGAAGGTTAGAAGAATAGAAGGAAGGAAGGAAGGTAAAAAGGAAGAAAAAAACAAAGAAAGAAGGAAACAAGCATTTATTTAGTGGCTATTCTATTCCTGGCACTGTGCCAAGAGGTTAAACTATCATTTAATTTGATAGATAATGATAACATTATTTCTTTATCTATCGTCTGTTTATTTAGGATTCAAGTCTATAGTTTTATCAATGTAGGAAAATAGCAGTAAGAAAATATTCTCTACCTATGCAATATCTGTACCCATTTTGTAACTTCATGTTTTAAAGCTGCTTCAGGAACTGGGTGGGGGCAGGGGACTAAGTGACTCTCCCAGGGTCACAGATTCTGTATGTGTCCTAGCTGGAATTTCAATCTAAGGGTTTGTAACTCTGTGGTCTGCTGATTATCTGTGAAGCCATGGATAATTTTTGCTTCTCCTTGGAATATCAGATTTCTAATACTACATCTTTTTTTTTTTGTTTGTTATGGCCGTAATGTTTGCTGTTGTTGCAGTTTTTATAGAAGGAGAGAAGCAGAGCAAAATAGAGGACAGGCATGATTAGCATCCAGGACTCTAAAACGAGACTGTATCTGAGTTCTAATATCTAATCATATTAGTTACTTATATAAGCATGGATGATTCAATTAACTAAGCTTTAATCCCCACCCACTCCATGTAACATAGATTAAGTTTGGCTAAAGGCCACAGCTGTAATCATATAAATTAAGGTAATAATATCAGCAAAGCTGACTAAAATGATATAAAAAATGAAAGGGCAAAGTTTTTCCTACAAGTTTTTTTCAATTGATTTTGCCTTAAAAAAACACACTTTGCTCAGCAGTTTATTATAGTAAATTATCATAATTTATCAGGATGTTGTTTATCATTTCATTAATTGTTTGGACAAGAGCAGCGTGGTATAGTGGAAAGAACATTGGCCTTGGAATCCACAGAATTTGGCGTGCTTGCTTCAATCCGCATGGCAATGCAGAAGCCATTTAGTCTGTCTAAATCTGGAAATTTCAGGAATTAGACTAAATGAATTTTATAGTTTATTCTAATTCTAAAATCCTATGATATTGAATATATTAATGTATAGTTGATTGTATCTATTCATTGCCTGATGTCCAGTGAAATTATGATGAGCCTCCCTGAACTCAGTTAAGCATGGCCTCAAATATCAATCTATCACTATAGTTGTATTGAAAATTATTACGACTTGGTAGGTCCTGCTATACATAGAACAGCAGGAGAAATGCATTTGAGAACCAAATACCACCTCTAAACAATGATGGTGCACTAGGGAAGGAAGTGGCAGTTTTTATGACTGATAATTGTCATTGCTTTCTTCTTTTTCCCATAATAAATTAAAATGAATTATCTCCAAATTAAAAAAAAACTAGTTGCTTATGCCCCCTTATTTTTTTTCATTACAGACCCCAAAACATAGAAAATTCCTTAATAGGTACACATAGTTCTATGAGGTTGTTTGAGTGGAAAGGAAAATTACATTAATAAAATTATGCTTACAACTCTTTTTTATTAACTAAGCTGATTACCAATTATACATTATTGTATCCTAAGAAATATCAAAATATGAATGTGAACCACAAGCAACATGAATTGGAGTTCCTAATGTAAGGAGGCAAATTTGAACTCATTGGTATTACTGTAACTCTAGGGAAGTTTTGGGCAGGGTACAGGGAGAATCTGCTTTATTAGTGGAAAGAATTTTTTAAGATTTGAAAAATAAGACAAACAGAGTAGTATGAAATAGGATTGTTTAGGAAATAATGATGAGAAAACATTTAACCTTTTCTTCATCATAGCCCCTGTGAGTACAATTTTCCCAGGAAAGCTTTCATGTCCTTCAGCTCCAGAGAAGAAAATAAATAACCTGTGACTTCTCCTGCTATTGCCAAACATGGATTATATTTGTTTTAGATTTCTGAGCCATGTAATTGTGGAAAAGAATGCCTTTCCCTTAAATGATGTCTCAGGCCTTTGTGGAAAAGAAACAGTTCACAAAGTGCTGACTCTTTAAGCTGATTGTGCCAGATGACAATTTCGATCTATTTTCTGGCACATTAGTCCTTTGAGAAGTAATACTTCTTATTCTCAGAAAAATTACTTTATAACAAAAGATAGATATTCAGGAAGAAAATAATAATGGTATCGAGAAGTATAAGGAATGAGCAAGATAGGATTTCAAAAAAAAAAAAAGAGAAAAAGAATGGGCCCTTCATGAAGTAAGTATTCAAAGTAATACTCAGGGCTAATCAAACTCTGACAGAGTAATAATGCTCAAAGATATTGTGAATTTGAGAATTCAAAAATTCAAGGAAATCTTTGGATTTGGGATGTGGAGCGTTTAGATCACCATTTCTGTCAGCTTTTCAAAAGTTGCATCCTCAAGGGGGTAAAGCAGGATCCCTGAATAAAAAAAAAAAAAGCACTGACTAGAACATGGAAGTTCCCCTTTCCATAAAACCCCAAAGAACCAATGTATTTTTCTCAGCCATTAGGTCCTGTCTTCCTTTTAATTTTTGAAATTAATCTTATTCCTTAAGATATTAAAACATTCGATTGAGGGAAAATAATCAATGCAGCCACTCTGACATAAATTTTTTTTTTCTTCTAATTGTTGGGCTATTTGTCCAGCAATTCCTTCTTGATCCTCTGATCATTTTTAATTTCAGTCAACAGTGAGGAAAAATGTATCAACACTCACTATGAACACAATGTACTTTGTGAGATACTTGAGTATTTACTACAGTGCACTTTATCTCCCACTCTAAAGACCATCCAATACTGTAAGCATTTGAAGAATTTCTGTACCTATCTGCTTTTCTTCTTCTGAGCCAGGTAAAAAGGACATGTAATATAACAGTATCTCTTGCTACCTGTTTTCTATGGGAAAGAGATTGGAACTCAAAATTAAAAAAAAAAGTTTAAAATAAATAAATAGCAAAGTTTAAAAATGTTAAACATAAATTTCTTTTTACTAAATATTCCCACTTTTTAAACCAATTTTTATATTACCTCTATTCCTATTTTGTTTGGCCTTTTTGGACATTCTCTAACTTATAAATATCATCCAACTGGGTTATTGAACTATTAACATATGCTCTTTAAGTCCAGCCATCAGATTTACTTGTATATCATTTCACCAAATCCCTCATCTTCACAAATATAAGATCAAATTTTTATTAAAATCTAGACAAAATATATTCATGTTATTCTTCACATCAAAGAGTTTAATAATCCTGACAACTTGAGATAGTATTTTTCCTTTATTTTCCCCTTGATTCTAAAGCTTTTTGTTGTTTCAAGTAAATATTATTTTTTATTATTAGTTAAAATAATAGTTTTTATTCACATAGTATTTTGCAAAGACCTCTGGAAATATTTGATTTGATCATCACAAAAAGCATGTAAAGTAGCTCCTATTATTATCACCATTTTACAGATAAAGAAACTGAGGGAAGCAGAGGTTAAGTGACTATCCCAGTGTCAAACATTTAGTAAGTGTTAAGGCATGAATTGCATTCAGGTCTTCATTGTTTTAGAAACCTTGAATGGTTCTTGTGGGATTTACTTCCTGAATTTTGTGAATTTATACTCATTTTAATGGTTTTTCCCTTTTAAGGACATATTTTTACATTGCTCTATAGAAAAAAAATGATTCTATGGATTGATTTTGTAGTCTACTACTTTACTGAATCTATTAATTGTCTCAGTTAGCTTCTTTAATCATTCTCTGGGATTATCCAAATAACATTCATGGCATCCACAAAAAAAAAAAAAAATGACAACTCCTAAGTGGGCATCAGACAAAAGAGAATATTGTAATTTGACTGGAATACAGAGTACATAAAGTACCAGGAAGGAAAGGACTTTGAATGTCAAGATAATCAATTTGCATATTATTCTGTAGGTCATGGGTAGTCAATGATGGTTTTTCAATAGAAGCACATTATGGCCAACTTTGTAAAATAGAAAACTAATTTATGACTTTAAAAAAATTGCACAGATATAGGAGAGGTACTTGAGCCAAGGAGATGATGAAAGAGGCTATATTATCAGACATCAGATATGAGTACATAAAATTGAAACTAGGTGGAGCTTATACAATTGGAAGGAGAATGATTGCTGGAGTATGAAGGAAACAAAATAAATAAGACTTAGACAATTAAAATGTGTTGTGTGAGGGAGGTGAAAAAGTCAATGATGACTAAAGGCTCCCATTTGGATGACTGAGATAATCTATATAATTAAAAAGAAATAAACAAGTTTAGAGTGAGAGGTTTAGAATGGTATTAAATTCAGTTCCAATCAACTAACATTCATTAAGTTTATATTATGCACAAAAGAATTGTGCTTAAAAATAATAAATTCAGTTGGAGACATGGATTTGCAATATCTGTTGGGACAAACAGTTAAAGATGCTAATCTGACACCTAAGAATTTGGGATTACACATAAAGAGAAATATTAAGTTTAGAGATAGATATAAAATATATCATTTAAGCCATGTGGATAAACAAAAATGCTAAACTAATAAAATGAATACAATAAAGAGGAATAATAATACTAAGAAAGAAAAATGTATGAAAAACCCCAAAGGTATAGTATTGGAGAATACCTATATTTAGGGGTGGTTTGAGAATAAAAGAAGTAAATGAAGGATACCAAGAAGAAAGGGTCAGAAAGTTAGGAGAAGAAATATTGTCCTGGAAGCTAAAAGAAGAAATATGTCAAGAGCAGGAAATATTTAATGTTGGCAAAAATGGTGTTTAATAGTCAAGAAATTTGGTGAATGAGAAAAGGCCATTGGATCTAGAAATTGGGGAATTCTTCATGACCTTGAAATAGCTTTAGTCAACGTTGGGTATGGTTGCCAAATTGCAAATGAATGAGGAATGAATAATGGGGAAACAGAATCAGTAAACAGGGTAGTGCAGGTTTTCTCAAAGGTTGGAAGTTTAAAGGAATCGTAATCTGTTCAAATAGTAAAAGTATGGAGGAAATGCAGATAGATAGATAGATAGATAGATAGATAGATAGATAGATAGATAGA
>NW_020949613.1:13757969-13941713 GCF_900497805.2 Vombatus ursinus | reverse complement strand
ATAGATAGATAGATAGATAGATAGATAGATAGATAGATAGATAGATAATATTTAGATAGATAGATATGGCACATATATTTATTTATGACAAGATATGCTTTAATAATGAGTCAATAACATTTTAAATTTAAGGAAGGAAGCTTAAATTAAACATGGAAAGCAGGAAAGGATTTAAAGTAAGAGGTTCACAATGTTAAAGAGTACATTAAAGAAAAAAGATGCCTAGAACATTTTCATTGAAAATGGTTGATTTACTTATATTGGGGGGAATAAAAAACACAAAACCTCCCCCATCTTTTCTGTGCCATGCATTACTCTATAATTCTTAATGGCTACATTTGTGGAGCATTTGGTAAGACATCTTTCTAAAAATTGTTTTTAGTAAGAACCAATGGCATTGTATTCATACCACTACAAGCAATACACAAAAGCTTAAATAAAGACAATTTCCATGAGCCACCTGATTTCAATATGGTTCTAAACTACCTCTTATCAGCAAAATGCCTTGATCAAGTAGAAATACTTTAACCAAGCAAGACTATTACTACTTGTTGGTTTTAGCTGGCTAACCTTATCAATAGGGTGTGTAGTGCAAATATAAAGAATGGGAAGAATAACCAGACATATGTAGGCAACTAATTGGATTTGGGGGGATTTGACCTTGAACTTTCACAGTATGTTGGATAAGTAAATACTCATAGGTTCTTCCAGGGAATCTACTCTGTAGACACTAATATAAATCCCTGGGTGTTTATCTTTTTAAATACTAATTTATTTTTATTTCTTTTAGGCCATAGGTCATGTAATTTTTACCTTTTCGATTAATTTACTTAGTGAATTAATTAGAAAAATAAAGATAACAATTACTCCATGTAATGTATTTCACATTACATAATATAATGTTAAAGGATTTTTTTAAAAGCAATACATAGAGTGATATGTGGGAAATTAATTTCCTTGAGAAAAGAAAAGGGTAAGAATACATAATGGCAGTTACTTCTATTAACAGTCATATCAATTAGAAAAGAAGACAACCAGAAACCTATGACATAATGTTTTTCAATATAACATTTATTAATCTTATTATTCTTTTCTATCCTATTCTATCTTATCAATAAATATAAACTCCATCAGGACAGGGACTGTTTTATATTTGATTTTATATACCCATTTAAAAAATATACCTGATACATAACAGAAACAATAAATGCTTGTTGATTTGAACTAATTCAATTCAATTATTGAAGATTTTAGTGGAAAGTTATAAAGTTTTGTTGCATTGTAGAAACCAGATTTAAAAGGATCTCAGAGATAACATAATATTCACATGTCCCTGAATAAGAATTCCTGATTTAATACATCGAAGTTATCACCTGCTTTCCAGTTTTAAATGCCTACTAACAGTCTTCATGGTGTTCACTGAATCCAGAGAAAGGTCCATTCTACTTTGAGCCACTTTTAATTGGTAGGAAATTTTTCCTTACATCAACTGTACTTTGCATTTGTGCAAGTTTTATCCATTAATAATGCCTAGTTCTTCCTCATGGAAGTATTTTTAAAAAAATACTTATTTTTAAAGTTTTTGCCAGTTTTACCATCATTCAGCTGATAAAACTCAATCTTATTTTTAAGTATTTATTGTTTTCATCCCTCTCCCCATTCCAATCTAACAAAAATTATGATCTTTACAATAACCAGCAGTATCTGGCAAATAGTGATCACTTTGATAAAGGTCATACTTACTATCATTGATCTAGCACTGAAAAGTTTAATCTTTATATGTCATTTAGTCCAAGGACTTCATTTTGCAGATAAGGATGTTAAGCTATCTGACCCCAAATTGAAGTTTCTTCTCAGTGCACCACACTGTCTCCTATGTGTTGAATAAATAAATGGAATATCTGCTGCAGGTAATTTAGTTCTACCTGAATAAGGAAGTGGGAAAAATTGGTATTTTGATGTACTTTTTAGGTTTAGCAATTTAAAATGAAAAATTCACATATCTAAGTTACCACATTAAGTCCTAAACTAGGGACAAAGAGGAGATAACTATATCTATCTCAAAACCACTAATCTTATTGAATGTTTCAAAATTACAAATTTACTTAATGAGTAAAACTTGTAATTTGAGAAAAAATTGTTCAGCTTGCATGATTCTATGACAACATCATCAAGACTAATTCTAAAAGTTTAGATTATATAGTTACTAGAAACATGTATTTTCAAAATATAATTCCAAAATTTTCATGAAGGGTAAATTTTTTTTGTCTTTTAAGAATGATTTTCCAATGTGCATTTTCATATAAATTCACAAGTAACACATATAGAATGAACAATAACAACAAAAATAAAGCACAAGTTTATACTATACACTGTTTATACTATATGTGGGAGGGGTATAAAGATTTAAAGAAAAAAAAAATCCATGGTTCTACTACTTTAATTTTACTTATGCAGAACCCCTAGTGAAACAACAGTGGCTGAACATGCAAGAAGATAATTTCTTTTACAATTGCCAAACAAATAATCTGACTGATAATACAGTGATAAATAAACAGGCTTTCAATCACTTGGATTCCTCAAAAACCACCTAAGTGGCAAATTATGTGCTGTCTCATAGCTAATTTTAAAATTAATTTAAATGAAAGGTACAAGCTGAGCTACATTTATCATCATAAAAACTCAGAAATATTAGAACCATAACTAAGTAATCCAGAAAAAAATGTACAGAAAGTTGACTTTCATGGTGAGACAGCAGGGAGACTTAGAAATTATCATCTGAAACTGATGAATGTTAATATAATCTCATTGTCTTATTAATGGCCGTGCTGTGTTGGAGATGCCAAATAGTAACAAAATGGAAAAGCAAATGAGAGAAGAAACAAGTTAGGAGATGGATTCCAAAATTAAAGAAATTCTCCTTTATGATCAAGTTGATGGTCAAAGATACCTTTGGTATACTGCTTGGTTTTGATAAACAGAATATGTGCTAGTAAACATAGTCTAAGAAATGTGTGTGTGTGTGTGTGTGTGTGTGTGTGTGTGTGTTACATTTTTGGACCACAAGTGATATCAAAAGCCTTAAGGTACACTTTATGAATTCATGTCATAGGCTTGAGAAGTAATTGGGCAAGAAAGCATAGATGACTGGGTGCCAAAAAAAAATCAAAATCACTACACGAAGTAAAAGCACATGCCATACCTCACCTGATGAGTAGTGTTAACTTCAAATAGAAATATTATATTTTTGTCTGTATACACAGTAATGAAGCACTATTGAAAAACATTAATGATGCCTGCAGCCATTTTGCTGCTCAAATTGGTTTGGACTGTGTCCATTAGAAGGCCTGCCTTGGCAGTCAGTCAGCTGTGGTGTGAGTGGTGAGGCATGAGGGAATGATGAATTGCAAAGAGCATCTGGTTCAACAGAGACATTTAACCTATTTAGAGACCATGGACTAAATCTTTGCTGTGGATGGCAATTTTCCTTGTGCCCTGAAACTCAGTACATGTCCCTCTTTTGCCCTTCTTATTTCTAAGTTCAATTGCTATGATGGAATCTCTAAATCCTTGTGCCCTTAAGTGCCTCATTCCCTCTTTCCTCCAACAGGTGAATGACACTAGGAATTAAAGCTTAGTTTGTCTAGTGCCAAAAGTAGGATAGATTTACGTCTCCAAAAAAAAAGAGTTATGCCTTCTGGGACTCTCCTCTATGTGTACTTGTGACTAAGGGAAATAAAGGAATGAAAAAACAAAACAGTAAAGAATAAAAAGATAAACCAGGAGAAAATTCTGGAGCATGATGCCACATAAAAGAGAAAGCATGTCATGAATCTGGAACTAGCCTTGAAACCAAAAGGATAGGGTCTCAAGTCATGCCTTTGACATATATCAGCTATGGGTGATCCTGGGCAAGACCTCTCTCAATTTACAGATTGCAGAGAAGATGTCAAACTACATTATTACAGAGAACTCCCTTTAATAATGAAATTACAGGTCCCTTTCTCTTTGCTACATACCTAATTATGGGCATCAATCCACACAGATAAGGTCTTCTTGAAATTTACAGATTGCACACAAACTTCATTTTTTGCCTGTAGCTCTAACTCTTTCTCCCACCAAATATTTATAGCAGGCATAGAAAAGGGGCAAACATCTTTAGTTGTTTTAAGGTAGCCTATTCCTGCTTTAAACTTTCTCAAGTAGAAACACTAATCCTCCAAAGGATAGTAACTCTGAAGGAAGAACAAATTAAGTTATAACAGGAAGGGAGTAAGAACCAAATACACATTTTCAGTTGATGAAGCATCACCAGAGTGCTAAGCAAACTAGTATTATCATCCTCAGAAGTTCCAAAGTAATGGATGGAAAGTTGAAGAAAAGCATATTTCAACTCTAAATTAGAGAGGGATCCTAATAAATTGAATTTTCCTCCAATGGAATTAGCTTTGAGTCTTCCTTCACTTCCTTCACTTTGAGGGTCTTGATATGATGGATGGATAACTCTCTATCATGTATGTTGTAGGAAAAATTGTTCTTTATGGATAGATTGCCCTAGATGGTCTCTGATCTTCTTTCTATATCAGAGATTCTGTGACTGTTAGTATTCAAATTAACAAAATTTGAAATTTTATTTGTGAAGAAATAGAAACTAAGATTTCATCAGAATTATTCATTCCTTTAAAAGCCATTTTAGCATTATTTTCTCAAAAGTAAAATTCAGATATCTGGATTCATTTTCCTGACTGTTGTACTAAACACAAAGGAAGAAATTGCCTAGTGTATTGAGATATACATGATCTTGATTTAGAAAAAAGAATTAAACCAATGAAACCCACAAAAACTGAATTAACACTCAGAATAAGTTGTTACATCAAGACAAATTTTCACAAATAAAAAAAGGTTTGAAAATGTGACATGCTTCTTTTAAAACTTCCTTGATAGCTATAGTAACGGAGCATTATAGAAATATGATTTGATCTTGTTCATTTAGAGAAGTACAATCCCAGATCCAGTCCAAATTATATCATTTTTAGTTCAATTCAACATTTATTGAGAACCACCTAGTGAAATGCAAAAAGCACCAGTCTCAGTCTCAAAAGACCTGGGTTGAAATCTCGACATTGACACTTTATGTGTAGCTCTGAGAAAATGACTAAGGTTATGAGGCTCAGGTTGTTTATCTACAAAATGGGCACAAAAATATTTAATCAACTGATAAGGGTGTTGTGATCCAATAGTTTTATAAACTTGAAAGTACTGTGTATTACAATGATTATTATTTTTATCATTTATATAGAACAACCATCAATTAATTAATCAATTAACATTTATAATACACCTACTATGAACCATGATCTAGGCTAAGTGCAATATGTGTGCTAGATACGTAGAAATAAAAGTGAAAATCTACCTGACCCCAAGTACCTTGTCTAGAGAATATCACTAGTCTCTGATGGCAGTGGTGGTGGAAGGGGATAGGATTTAGAGGAGAGGAAATAATTAAAAAGATATAATTCTTCATGGAGTTTATAATATAGTATTGGGATATGGCACATAAACAGACTACACATAGTGATATATGTAATATACAGAAGACATGATAGAGAAACAGCTGAGCAGAGTGGATATAAAGCTAGCCATAGAATCAGGAAGCACTAGGTTCAAGTACAACACATGAAACATAATGGTTGTTGTGACTCTGCTCAAGTCATATAATTCCTATTGCCTCTAGGCACCACTAGTAACTTACTAGTTTGTAGGTTACAAACTAGTTGCTGATCTGCATGAAAGGTGTTCCCTATAGTGATGAAATCATCAGGAGCAAAAGATAACAAAAACAATCTGGTAAATGCGAAAAAGAATTGTGAACTTCCAGTACTTCATGCCTATGAAGACAATATGGCACCCTGGTCATGACCTCATCAGATCCCAACTGTAAAGATTTCATTTGAGCCTTGGATGATATATTAATTTGATGAGAGCTCAGGTAAAATTGTACATCTGCTTTATCACCCAGATTCCTCTGGCATCTTCTCACAAAAAAAAAAAGTTGTATTTCCCCCATTCCCCAAGCAGACACTATTGATTCAATTGGTTCTTCGCTTTGTATTTATTGCCCTGTTTTCAACTACATAGAACACATTGCCCCTCCCAGGATAAGCTGATAACTTCTACATTCACCATCATATTCCTAACTCGAGCCTTGACTGACACCACCTCCCTCAGTATCCTTTCCCCTCTGATTGGAGGGCAGAATACTAAAATCCTTCCAATGCCTTCTTTTATAGAGGAGACAAATTAGACTCTCAGTTCACTCCACTATATACATTCTGCTTTGCCTGGTTTCAACTGCATAGTACAAATACTTGCATTTCCCATATCACCTAATGTTTCTCCTCTGCTTTTCTGTCTCATTTTTTTATGTTGTCTCCCCCTTAGACTGTAAGCTCCTTGAGGATAAGGACTATCTTTTTATTAGGTGTATCCCAGCACCAAGCATGATGTCTGTCAGAGAGTAGGTAATTAATAAATATTTATTGGATTAGATTGGATTGAACTCTAATTTCTATGTGAAGTGTGTGGATATTTGTTATGCTCCCTTTTCTTTAATCCTTTAATCTCAGAATTTGCCATGCAGTGATATGAAAACTAAACAAGAAAATAATGCTACATACAGGTTATAATTTCTAATTCAATTGATTCAATTTATCAAACATTTAGTTAGGGATTACTATTTGAAAAACACTATGCTCAGCATTGAAGAAAAGGAGATAGAAACATGATTCTATATTTGAATAATGAAACTTGCAATGTTATGAAAGTGATAGAGGGAGGATTCTGGGAAGATAACAGGTTGGGAAGTAGCTTTGACTCCAGCCATAGGAACTTTCACCTCCCTGACAGTGTGGGGAGTCAGGCATCTGAGCCAAGGAAGATTGATAAGGAATTCCATATCCAGTTGTGTTGCTGAGATGCTGCCATGGGCAAGAAGAAACCAGTATATGCCCAGTGAGTGCAGAAGCATGGGATGGGGATGCTGCTGGTTGTGGGTACTTGCAGATGGCAGTTTTCTTAGTTTTGGTTCCTGGTTAGAGTCAGAACTGAAGGAGGATCTGAGGCCAGAGGCACCATTCCCTGTGCCCCAGGACTAGAGCTGATTACAAAAAAATTAAGCTATTACAAATAAAAAAAATGAGAGGGCAAAGAAGAAAGAATCCAAACACAGACAATTACTATGGGAATAAAGAAGACCAGGGCTCATCTTCAGAAAAAGATAGTGAAGCAAAACAGTCTCCTCCTACCCCAAAGAACAACATCAAATGATCACCTGCCCAAAAATAATTTATGAAACTTTAAAAAGACTTTAAAATTCAAATGAGAGGGACTGAGGAAAAAATAAAAACAACCCAAGAAAAATAAGAAGAACATGAACGAAAGTCAACAAATTAGAAAAGGAGATTCAAAATGTTAAAGAAGAAAACAAGTCCTTGAAAATTAGAATTGAGCAAGGGAAAGCCAACAAAGTATAAGAGATCAAGAAATAATAAAACAAAATATAAAGAATGAAAAAATAGAGGAGAATGTGAAACATCTCATAAGAAAAACAACTGACCTAGAGAACAAATCAAGAAGAGAAAACATAAAAAATAATTTGACTACCTGAAAACTATACAATCAAAAAAAGAATCTTGATACTATAATTCAAGAAATAATTAAAGAAAATTGTCCTAAAGCAATAGAACAAGAGGGGAAAGTAGAAATAGAAAAAAAAATCACTGATTACCACGCAAAGAGATCCTATGAAGAAAATCTATAGCAATATCATAGTTAAAGGAGAAAATATTACAAACAAGAGAAAATAATTTAAATATTGTATTGCCACAATTTGAATTACACAAGACATAGCAGCAGCTACACAAACCACCACAGGTCTTAAAACACTATATATCAAAGAACAAAAGAACTGGGGTTATAGCCAAAAATATCATACCCAGCAAAATTAGGCATAATCCTGAATTAAAAAAATAAAAGATATTTAATGAATTGACTGACTTTCAGGATTTGAAGCAACAACAACCCTGAACTTAGTGGAAGACTTGAGATATAAGATCCAAGAAAAATATAAGGTGCATATCAAAGACTAATTACAAGGGACTCAATAAGGATAGACTGTTTACTTTTTACATACGGAACATAAAATGTATGTCTAAGATTGTTATTAGTAATTGGGTAGTTCAAAAGAAAGATTGGGGTCTTCTGTCCCATACTTTTTTTGAGAGCCTCCCTAACACTGAGCTAATTCTGAAAATGCATGAGTCAACCTCATCATCTATGTTTACATCCCTGGAAAGTATACTGCCAAGGTAAGTGAACTTATTCACAGAATTCAGATTTTCTCCATTTGCTATAACTGATGGTTCCACATGTGGATGGTGTGGTGCTGGCTAGTGGAGAACCTATGTTTTCTTGGTGTTAATTGTCAAGCCAAAAGACCTGAATATATGATTCTAAAAAGTGAAATCATTTTGGAAAAGATAAAAAGTATAATTATATTATATAAATGAGGTGCAAGAGGGAAAAGTGGCACAGAGGAACTAGAAGGAGGAGGAGGGGTGATCGTTCTGGAACCCTACTTTCATCAGGAATTGGCCTAAGAGGGAAATTACATATTTACATATACATATACATATACATATATATACACACATACATATATATACACATACATACATACACATACATATACATTTGTGTATGCATGTGTATATATGTATGTACAGATATATATGCATTTATTATATGTATAAATATACTATATGTGTATATGCATGTATATTTATGCATGTGAGTGTGTATATATGTATATTTATTTATGTATGTATATGTGTGTGTGTATAAAAGTCTTCTAAATTCAGTAAGAAATAACAGGCAAAGGGGATAGAGAGTGGGGAGAGTATAAAGGATTTTTAGAGAGGAGGGTGAGGGATATAGGATAAGGGGGGCATAGAAGGGTGTTTAGATTGATAGGAATGGGAGGATAAGAGAGAGCTCCTTGGAGAGGGGTAGGTTAAGTAATAGGAGGGCAGGGTAGCAGGTAGAAGTAAAGTACAGGAATCAGGAGAGATAAGAAATAGGAGACATATACAAACAAAATAAAGATTAAGAGTAGAATTTATTAGAGAAGAAAGTAGAGGTAGTAATCATCATCTCAGACAAAGCTAAAGTTAAAATAGATTTAATTAAAAGAGAAAAATAGGGAGACTACACTATATGTCATCCACATTAATATTGTTTTAGACTGTTTAAAATAACTAGACAGTATAATGTTGGAATATTGCTGTGGTATAGGAAATGAAGAGTTAGTGGACTTAGAAAAATATGGAAATACTCGGACTTATGAAGGAAGAGGTTATCCACTGTTAGAGAAACTAAGGACAAGTAAGTATAGTATGGTCTTACATAGATGCATATGAATATATATGTCTATATATGAGCATGATTATACATATCTTAGTATATGTAGGTGTATGTATATGTATATATATATGTGTGTATAATATATCTTGGTATGTATATGCATATATGTGTTTGCATGTGTGTACATGTATGTACCGATATGTTTATATGTGTATGTGAAAGAGAGAAAGACAGAGACATACAGAGAGACACAGATACAGAGAGATGGAATGAGAAGACAGAAAAGAGAGACAGAAAGAGAAGAGAGACAGAAAGAGAAGAGAGACAGAGACAGACAGAAATAGAATCAGAGACAGATAGACATGGGGTGGGGATAGGCTTAGAGAAATCAAGGTACCTTTCTCCCTATCTAGAATTACCACAACTTTGTTATTGATAATTAGAATTTCTTCCTTTAATTTTGCACCCATATCCTTAATGTGGTCATGAAAGTACATCAGAATGTGAAATGCAGATTTTAATAATTATTCAATGGAGAAAAAAATGTGTAAAACTTAGGGTTATAGATGTAAAGGTTGAAGAAACCTTAGAGCTTATCTAAATGTAACTCATTTATTTTAAAGATGACAAAACTGAAGTCCAGAGAGGTTAAGTTAATTGCACAAGGTCATATATGTTACATATGTCAGAGTCAATATTTGAATTCAAATTCTCTAATCCCAAGTTTGGTATTCTTTCCCTACTACCATAGGGATAGGTAAAATAATAGGATATTTGAATTCATTTGTATATTATGAATTTCTAAGTGTGGAAACTCCCTATACTAATGAAGGTAGCCACCTACTTTGCAACATAAATTCTTAGAGCATTAACCACTCCACTAAGTATTAAGTGACTTACTGAGGTTCACACACACTTTGGCCAGAATTGTCTCTAGCCATTTTGTCACATAGTTTTTCATAATTATTGTCCTTATTTTTAGGCACCCATTATCAATCAATAAACTATCATTTATTAAACGACTGCTATATCTCAGGCCCTATGTTATGTGCTGGGTATCTAATGACAGAAGTGTCTTGAGAGTGTCACTGTATTGCTTCTTCAGATCTCTAAGTGAAATCTTGCCTTGTGTAAGTTCACCATACAACAGTATTTTAGGCAGATATATATTTGTCATTCAAACAATGTCACTAGCCCATCAAAGTTTTGCTCTTTGCAGTAGAGTTTGAATGCTTGGAAGTTTAGCTCAAGAAAAGACCTCTTGTGTCTAGCATTTTATCTTGTTGGGTGATTTACAGTCTTCCTAAGAAATTCAAATGAAAACAATTCAATTTTCTGGCATGGCACTGGCATATTGTCCAGACTTCATAGGCATACAAAGAGGTCAGCAATATGGCTCTGCAGACCTTCAATTTGGTAGGTAGTCCAGCTCTTCTCTCCCATACTTTTTTTCAGAGCCTCCCAAACACTGAGCTAACTCTGACAATGCATGAGTCAACCTCATCATCTATGTTTATATTCCTGCAAAGTATAATGCCAAGGTAAGTGAACTTATTCACAGCATTCAGATTTTCTCCATTTGCTATAACTGATGGTTCCACATGTGGATGGTGTGGTGCTGGCTAGTGGGGAACCTGTGTTTTCTTGGTGTTAACTGTCAAACCAAAATTAACACAAGCAACAGAGAATAGATCCATACTTGGTGGCAACTCAGCTTCAGAGACTGCATGGATGCACAATCATTATGAGTAAAAAAATCTTGAACCAACTCTCCTCTCACTTTAACTTTGTCTTGTAACCTTTTCAAGTTAAAATAATTTACCATTAGTGCGGTAGTTGATCTTAACACTATTTTTGTACTTATTGAAGGCATCTGACATCACAGAAAACATGCTAAAAATATGGAAGCAAGCACACAACCTTGCTTCAGTCCATTGGTGACTAAGAAAGTGCAAGAGTAAGATCCATTATCTAGAACCTGGGCAAACACGCCATCATGAAACTAACATACAATATGATGAACTTCTACAGGAGATCAAATTTTGACATAATTTTTCACAAGTCCTCATAACTGACAGTCAGATCAACAAACATTGTATAGAGATCTTTCTTCTGCTCCTGGGATTTCTCCTGGAGTTCACAAGCAATAAACACCGTATTAACCATTCTCCAGCCCTTTTTGAAGCCACTCTGGCTCTCAGATAAATGACCATCTTCAAGGCAAAAGGTCAGCCTGTTAATGAGGACTATGACAAGAATCTTGTCAGCAATGACTAAAAAAGAGACCCTCTGCACCATATGATTGTCATAGGACAATCCATTTCCTTTACCTTTATAGAGATGGATAATGGAAGCATCCTTGAACTCCTGGTACCTAACCTTCTCTTGCCATATAACTTGGAAAATTTCTGTCAGCTTTTGTATGAACAGTGGACTCCCTGCTTTGTAAATCTCAGCTGGAAAAGAATCAGCATCTGGCTCTTTGCCAAACAAGAGAGGTCTAAAGGCATTCAAAACCTCTTCTTCAGTTGAAAATTCAGCTAGAAAAGTCACAACTTCAATCTGAGGTATAAAGTCAGTGGCTTCAGCATTGATTAATGATGGTCTGTTGAGAACAACATGAAAGTATTCAGCCAGAATCTCTTCAGAATAATGTCCTTATTACTAATCATGTGGCTAAATCAACACTGAGTAGTTGAGATAAACTATGGATCATGGTCCATAAATAGCCTTCAGGGCATTATAAAAGCATTTTGGGTTGTTAAGATCAGTGTAAAATTGAATTTCATCTGCCTTTTTATTGGGTCAAGAATCTTGCATCTCTCTAAGCTTTGCATGCACTTTGCTTTTTGTGTTTTTATTTTTAGTATTTTATTTTCCCCCAGTTATATGTAAAAAAAAAACATTCATTTTAAAATTTTGAGCTCCAAATTCTCTCCCTTACTCTCTTCCCATGCCCCTCCCTCATTGAGAAGGCAAGTAGTTAGATATAGGTCATACAAGTGTAGTCATGTAAAACATTTCCATAAATGATTTCATGAAAGAATATTATATAGACAAAAAAACAATGAAAATTAAAAGAAGCAAAAAAGATATGTTTAAGCGGTATTCAGACACCATCAGTTCTTTCTCTGGAGATGGATAGTATTTTTCATAAGTCCTACAGAATTGTCTTGGATAATTGCATTGTTGAGAATAGTTGCCATTCATAGATCATCTTAGAATATTGCTGTTACTTTGTACACAGTATATTTCACATTGCATCAGCTCATTTAAGTTTCTCCATGTTTTTCTGAGAGCATGCTGCTATTCATTTCTAATAGCACAACATTATTCCATCACAATCACATGCCAAAATTGGTCCAGCTATTCCCCATTTGAGGGATACCCCCTCAATTTCCTATTACACCAGAAAAGAGCTGCTATAAATATTCTTGTACATATAGGTCCTTTTCTTTTTTGTTTTTACCTCTTTGGGGATACAGAACTAGTAGTGGTATTACTAGGTGAAAGGGTATGCATGATTTTATAGACTTTTGGGCATAGTTCCAAATTATTCAAAAGAATGATTGAACCAGTTCACACCTCCACCAATGGTGCATTAATGCCTCATTTTTCCCACATCCCTTCCAACATTTCTCATTTTCATTTTCTGTCCTATGAACTAATCTTATAGGTATGAGGTAGTACCTCAGAATTGTTTTCATTTGCATTTCTACAATCAATGGTGAATTAGAGTATTTTTCATATGGCTCTAGATAGCTTTGATTGCTTCATCTGAAAACTGATCATATTATTTTGATCATTTGTTAATTGGGGAATGGCTTTCATTTTTATAAATTTGATTCAGTTCTCTATATGTTTGAGAAATGAAGCCTTTAGACTTTTGAGAGAGCGGAGCCAAGATGGTGGAGTAAAGCAGTGACTTGCTTGAGCTCTCCCCCAAACCCCTCCAAATACCTATAAAAAATGGCTCTAAACAAATTCTAAAACAGCAGAACCCACAAAAATACAGAGGGAAACAAATTTTCCACCCAAGACAGCCTGGATGGTTGATAGTAAAGGTATATCACACCAAGCGGGGAGAGGAACACAGTTCAGCATGGGCACACAGGCCACAACGAGCCTGGAGCAGGCCTCAGAGGACTGAATCACGGGTACCTGTGGTGGTTTCCAGACTTCTCAACCCATGAATGCCAAAGACAACTTAGGAGGTCAGTGGGGAAAAGTCTGTGTCTACAGTGGGAGAGAGAAGCCAGTGGTCTCAGCTCTAGTCCCCGAGCTTGGTGGGGACAGCGGCTGCCTCTAGAGCTTCTAGGCCACAGACTGAGGGGGAATTGAGTGGCTGATCAGAGGGAGATTGCAGGAATCTCTCTGCTGGTGCAGGATTCTCTTGTTTTGCCTGTGCTTGTATCTGGGTCACAGTTCTGGGTGGCAGTCCTGGGGCAAAAAGGAGTGCTGGCGTGGTGGAGCTTGTAGTGGCTGTGGAGAGGAAACCCTCCTCAAAGTTCCAAGACAGAAAATAGTGCTCATAGACCAGAGCACAGGCAAGGAAAGGAGTAAACACCTCTGAACTAAACTGAACTGAAAATTTACAGGTCCCTAGAAGTATCTCTGAAAACAGCTGTACAAACCCCTGAAGCTTGGGACAGTACGTTCCCCACACTGGAAACAGACTAATACCATAATAAAGAGTTTGTAACCTAAGTAATTGGCCAGGATCATGAGCAAGCAGTGCAAAAAGAGTCAGACTATATTATCTTACTTTGATGACAAAGAAGATCAAAACATACAACCAGAAGAAGACAACGAAGCCAAAGCTCCTACAACCAAAGCCTCCAAGAAAAATATGAATTGGTCCCAGGCCATGGAAGAGCTCAAAAAGGATTTTTAGAAACAAGTAAGAGAAGTAGAGGAAAAACTGAAAGTGATACTACAGGAGACTCAAAACAATACTGAAGAAAATAACACCTTAAAAAATAGCCTAACCCAAATGGCAAAAGAGGTCCAAAAAGCCAATGAGGAGAAGAATGCCCTTAAAAGCAAAATTAGCCAAATTGAAAAGGAAGTCCAAAACCTTACTGAAGAAAATACTTCCTTAAAAGTTAGAATGGAAGGGGCAGCTAGGTGGCGCAATGGATAGAGCACCGGCCCTGAAGTCAGGAGGACCTGAGTTCAAATCCGGCCTCAGACCAAACACTTGACACGTACTAGCTGTGTGACCTTGGGCAAGTCACTTAACCCCAATTGACTCACTAAAAAAAAAAAGTTAGAATGGAGAAATCAGAAGATAGGGACAATTTGAGAAATCAAGGCACTGTAACACTAATCATAAGGAATGAAAAAACAGAAAAGAATGTAAAATATCTCATTGGATAAACAACTGACCAGGAAAATAGATCCAGGAGAGAAAACTTAAAAATTATTGGATTATCTGAAAGCCAAGATCAAAAAAAAGAGCCTAGACATTATCTTTCAAGAAATTATCAAGGAAAACTGCCCTGATATTTTAGAACCAGAGGGCAAAATAGAAATTGAAAGAATCCACCAATCACCTCCTGAAAGAGATCTCCAAAGGAAAACTCCTAGGAATGTTGTAGCCAAATTCCAGAATATCCAGGTCAAGGAGAAGATATTGCAAGCAGCCAGAAGGAAACAATTCAAGTACTGTGGAAACACAATCAGGATAACACAAGATTTAGCAGCTTTTACATTAAGGGTCCAGAGGGCATGGACTATGATATTCCGGAGGGCAAAGGAATTAGGACTACAACCTAGAATCACCTACCCAGCAAAACTGAGTATAATACTTCAGGGTAAAAAATGGTCATTCAATGAAATAGAGGACATTCAAGCATTCCTGTGGAAAAGACCAGAGCTGAATAGAAAATTTGACCTTCAAATTCAAGACTCAAGTGAAACATGGAAGAGGTAAACAGGAAAGAGAAATCATAAGAGTCTTATCAAAGTTGAACTGTTTACATTCCCGCAGGGAAAGATGATATTTGTAATTCAACAGTCCTTTGTCAGTATTAGGGTAATGGGAGGGAAAAAATTATATGTTTGCATAGATATATGGATAGAGGACATAGGGTGAGTTGAAGATGAAGGGGTGATATCTGGAAAATAAAATTAAGGGGTGGGAGAAGATTGTACTGGGAGAAGGAGATAGGGACAAGTAGAATGAGGTAAAATATTTCACATGAAACAGACAAGAAAAGGCTTTTACAGTGGAGGGGAAATGGGGGAAGGTGAGAGGGGATGAGTGAATCTTATTCTCATAAGATTTGGCTTAAGGAGGGAATAACATACACAATGGGGTATGGAAATCTATCTTACTCTACAGGAAAATAAGGGGGGAAGGGGACAAGAAAGCAGGGGGTTGATAGAAGGGAGGGCAGATTGAGGGAGGGAATAATCAAAATCAAACACGTCTGAGGAGGGACAGGATCAAAAGACAGAATACAATAAATGGGGGGTAGGATAGGATGAAGGGAAATATACTTAGTTTTTCACAACAGGACTACTATGGAAGTGTTTTGCATGACTACACATCTATAACCTGTATTGAGTTCAATGAGGGTGGGTGGGGAGGGAGGAAGGGAGAAAATTTGTAACCCAAAGTCTTAAAAACACATGTTAAAAATAAAAAAAATTAAAAAAACAAAGATTATGCTCAGTTTTTCTGGGTAGGTGATTCTCGGTTGTAATTCTAGCTCCTTTGCCCTCCAGAATATCACATTCCAAACCCTCTGATCCTTTAATGCAGAAGGTACTAAATCTTGTGTTATCCTGCCTGTGTTACTTGAATTGTTTTTTTCTAGCTGCTTGTAATATTTTCTCCCTGACCTGGGAGCTCTAGAATTTGGCTATAATATTCCTGGGATTTTTCATTTTGGGATCTGTTTCAGGAGGTGATCAGTGGATTCTTTCAATTTCTACATTGCCCAGGGTTTTATAATATGAGGGCAGTTTCCTTTGATAATTTCTTGAAAGATGATGTCTAGACTTTTTTTTCTTTCTTTTTTGTTCATGACTTTCAAGTAATGCAATAATTCTTAAGTTATCTCTCCAGGATCTATTTTCCAGATCAGGAGCTTTTCAAATGAAATTTTTATATTATCTTATTTTTTTATTTTTTTGGTTGTGTTTTATTGTTTCTGGATTTCTCCTAAAGTCATTAGCCTCCATTTGCTCCATTCTAATTTTTAAGGAATTCTTTTCTTCAGTGAGTTTTTGGACCTCCTTTACCATTTGGTTAATTATCCTTCTTAAGACATTCTTCTCCTCATTTTTTTTGTACTTCTTACTATTTGGTGTAATCTGTTTTTAAGGTATTATTTTCTTCAGTATTTTTTGTGTCTTATTTCCAAGCTGTTGACTTGTTTTTCATGATTTTCTTGTATCACTCTCATTTCTCTTTTCAATTTTTCCTCTACTTCTCTTACTTGATTTTCAGAATCCATTTTGAGCTATTCCATTGCCTAAGACCATTTCATATTTTTCTTAGATACTTTGTATGTCAGAGATTTGATTTTGTTGTCTTCTGAGTGCCTGTTTTGATTGTCCTTGTCACTATAATAACTTTCTCTGATCAGAATATTTTTTCTGTTTTTTGCTCATTTTCACAGCTTATTACTTAGCATTTAACTCTTAGTTAAAGTAGGTCTCTGTTCCCAGGATGGAAGGTGCATTGTGCCAAGATTCAGGGATTTTGTGCAGCTGTTTTCAGAGATACTTCTAGAGACGTGTAAGTTTTCAGTTCAAGGTGGCATGCTCTAAGGAGAGGTGTTTACTACTCTCATGGCCTGTGCTCTGCTCTGTTAGAGACCACAAGCACTATTTTCTGCCTTGGAACTGTTAAAAGCATCCCTGCTTCATTGTGGCAGAAAGCTCTGTTGTGCTACTGCTCCTCCTTGTGTTGGGACTGCCACCAGGACTGCAACCTGAATCAGGCAAAGAATAGAGTCCTGACTCTCTGCTAGGAAAGAAACCCCTGTAATCTCCTTCTGACCAGTTGTTTAACCCCTTTCTGTCTGTTGGCTGGGAGGTCTGGAAGTAGATGCTGCTACTGTGATTCAATGGCTCCCATGGTCTGTCCTGGTTTGCTGAAGCTTGTGCTGGCATTCCCTGTGCTGGGGCTGTGCTCCACTCTCACCCTTGTGCGACAGACCTTTCCTGCTGAATTTCTAAGTTGTCTTTGGTATCTGTGGGCTGAGAAGTCTGCAAACTATCATTGCTGCCATTGATTCAGTCACCTTAAAGCCTGCTCCTAGTTTGCTTGGGCCCTTTCTACACTGACACAGTCTGTTCTGGACTGCACTCCTCTCTCATCCTGATGCAACAGAGTGACCAAACTTCTTAGTTTTCTTGGGCTGGAAAAGTGTTTCACTCTATCTTTTTGTGGGTTCTGCCACTCTAGATTTTGTTTAGAGTCATTATTTAAAGGTATGTTGAGGGGGTTGAGGAAGAGCTTAGGTGAGTCCCTGCCTTTACTCCACCATCTTGGCTCTGCCTCCTCATGCACTTTGCTTTTGATGGAGTTAAATGCTGCCTTCTTAGAGACAAATGAATTATCCTGCCGGTAGATCCTGTGGAGTTCTCATTTTTTATTTAGTGGCTTCTGAATTTCCCCATCATTTTCATAAAACCAATCTTCATGCTCGCAAGTATTCTAATTTAAATGAATAAATGCAGTGGTGTACACTAAATCTTTGAAAACTTCCCTTTCCTCTTCTGTTCCACTGTTGCCAACCATGTGTTGACTCAACTTTCCCTCTAAGTTAGGAAGAAACTGTCCCAAGCAGAGAAGCTCTCTAATCTATTGACAGATTTTTGTCCCAGGGACCTTTGTTGAATATGAATATTTAGCTTGGAAAAGAAAAGTCTATGATCAGTCCAGCATGCTGTACCATGTATCATCTTTGTCACTCTCACATCCTGTCTGTCTCTTTTCCTTCCAATGTCATAGCTATTAAATTCTACTGTTTCCTGTGAACATGAATCCCTGAAGTTTTATTGAATTTAGGTAAATGGAAGCCATTGTTGGTGATGAGGTTAGGAGATGTACAAGTCTTCAGAAATAAGTGACTATTGCCATTGCTGTTTCTGACCTTATTCCTACCAAGGACTCCCTGCCATGTCTAGAAGTCCATGCTTACTCTTGCATTAAAGTCATCCAGAATTATAAGCTTGCCTATTTTAAGCACGTTGATAGTGAGGGCCCCTGGTCTTCATAAAAAATTTTCTCTCATCAGAGTTCATTATTGTGAGTGCATGTCTTCTGATGATGGTGATAGGATGCTTTCCTCCAAGTGGCATTCACTTTGTCATAAACCTGTCATCCACTATTTTTGGTAGGATACAGTCTTGTTGACTAGATTAGTTTTGATTGCAAAACCTATGCAGGCTTCATGACTCTCCCCCTCACTGCTTCTATTCCAGAAAAATCTGTTTCCAGATCTTACTTCAATAAACTGTCCTTCATTTGCCAGACTTGTTTCCCTCAGGGTGCTATTTGGATGTGATACCTACCGAGTTCTCTCATGACAAGAGCTGTTCCTCTTTCTGGCTTACTGGATTCTCTGTTATCCATAAGTGTGTGCACATTCCATGTACTGATGATGAATGGAATAATGTTTGCAAAAGTATTTTGTCGTGTGTATCTGTGTGTGTGTGTGTGTGTGTGTGTGTGTGTGTTTTGACTCCAGGGTAGGATCCCCACCTGCCACAGTAAGTAGGCCAGGGTTAGGTGAAGCAATTTTAGGACATTTTTCTGGTCCCATTTGCATACCAGGAGATGAGTAGTGTGTTCCTTTAAAAAGGCTGCTCACACACCCTGTATCTACTGCTGCTTCAATCCAATGATAAGACAACCCTATGGCCAGGGAGAAGTATGTGCAGGGTTGTGACTACAACTTCCAGTGTATCCATACCTGCTGCTTCATCATCACTTCCACGTTGCCACAGGACTTTGAGGTAAGTAAAAATTGTAAAATAGTATGGGTGATGTCTTTTGATTCTTGCGTGAATTGGAATTAATTGAGATAGAGTTGCAGAAGTCATCAGCTTCACTGTCACTTTCAGAGCCCAGTGGTAAGACAAATTAAGGACAACTGGCAATGGCCAGTAATGCGGTAGATGACCTTGATGTCTTTGATATCTAACCAAGTTCTAAGTGATCTGCAGTGTCTACTTCAGTGATTTCATGGCCATTGGAACAAATTTTTCTCAATTACCCATTCTACCAGAAGTTTTCACATGCTTACAGCAGACCTCCCCCCCCAATTAACTGAAATATTTGAGACCCTCAACCTGGTTTAGCCAGGTTGCCAAACTGCCAAAACAGTTTATTGAGGTGTGACTGCTAGGCATGCTACAGCTTCTTAAAGCCATAGGTGAGAATTTGGTGAATCAGGTAGATAGCAACTGTGAAAAGCAGCCCTGAAAAGGTTCAGCTGCCCCTATACCAGAGGTTCTAGTCTTCCCTGAACACATCCTACATCCCTTCCTTTCCTTACTTGACCACTGTAAAGATAGGACCAAATTATATATCATATTGCATGCAGTCTTGGGGAGGGAGATGGGGAGGGAAGGGGAGAAAAATTTAAAACTCAAAATCTTATGGAAATGATTGTTGATATATCAAAATAAATTAATAATTTTTTAAAGTAAAAAGATTTGAGCTAGTTAACAAAAGAGACTGAATATTAGACCACTTAGTTTCATAAGCCAACTAACCTCATTTGCTATTAGTACACTTACAGTCAGTGTTTTCCCAACTGGAAAAGCAGATGAATTCTTTCCTTCGGAAGAAAATCTATTCTAATGTTCCAGTCATCATTTTCTTCTTAAGTCCATAATCTGAGAAACTGTGACTAAATATAACATACCATTAAGCTCATGGTCTAGTTTGTAAATGTCAATTTATTTTTATAATCAACATATAATTTATAATGTATGTTTCAATTTGTTTTATAATCTTTCTTTGGGTTGAACTAATAAATAAATTCACTAGTACATGGAGTAAACTAGAAGAAATACGTTTTTATTAAATAGAAACATTAGCACTTCTAACTCGTATATATTTTTATTGTAATCATTTCTGAATCATAACACTGGTTCAAACTGAAATTGAATAATATAATCTACCTCAGAAACTTATGAAACTATTTCCATATTAAGGATAAGAATGTGTGTATGTTTCTATGTATGTGTATATAGACACTGGAGATGCAAAAACAAAATGAAACAGCTAATTCCTGCTCTCCAGAAATGTACATTTTGTTGAGGGGAAACAACTGTGTCTGTCTCAACTTGTGATGTATAAAGTTTTGGCATCTGACTCTCATCTCTCACAGATTCTACTATGTTTTAAAGGCTTTTCAAATGGGCCCTGAAATTCAGCTAGTCTATTTTTGAGGACTTACATTCCCAATTAATCACCGTAGACTTCCCAACTGTTGATTTATTTATTATTGTAGTTTTTGGGTTTTGGCCATGGAAACCCATTAAATAAAGAAAAATTAAAATTCCATGCAGTCCTATGCACCTCCTTCTGCTTCAAGAGTTATGGTGGCAGAGTGGAAATGGGGCACACGTTGCTAAGAATCACACAGCTTTTAGAGCATCAAAAATTTCAATTTGATGATTGGTTCTCCAACAGAGATCCTTGCATGGACATATTGCTAGAGGAACTGAAATATATTAATTTTTATATTCTTGCTACCAAGGAAATCTAAACAAAGAAGGGAGCCAAAGCTAAATGGAAGGATAGTTCATCAATACTCCTATAAAAGATTTTTAAAAAGGAATTTGTAGAATAGATTTTATCACATACCAAAAGTGATAAAAAAAAAAACTTTGTTTCATGGAAACCTTATTAAACCATAATACATTACTATTAAATTTTGTAAGAAGACCATAGCAAAAATATTGGCCACTTATGCAACAATATCAATTGCTGAAGATTATGTGGTAAAGAAATCTTAATAATTATCTGATAATATATTCTAGATCAGCATATACTCTGACATTATTGACTTCAATGCCATTCAATGTTATAATAGAAAACATGATTAAAGGAAGAAATATACAGGAAAATATGGTTCAAGAAAAAGACATAAGAAATACAAAACACTTACAAATTATATTAATATTTCATGCTTCTATATATTAAACCCTTATTCAAAAAATGTAAATACTAGATCTGGAGAGAATAAAATAATATCACAATGAATGAAACTTATTACATGTTAACAGGCAGGAGAAATACCTATTATTTTCATAGCAGTTATCTATGCTAGCTCTCTATGCATTATCTTTTGTAATTGGTGCCACTTCAATATCTTGGCTCTCCTCTTTCCTTTCCAACTGCCACTTTCTCTATTTTTCTTGCTAAGTACTGTTTCTTCCTCTTTGTTTCCTCTAAATATGAGCATTCTCTAAGATTCAGGAATTTGTCTTTCATCTCTTTAGACTCATTTACTCAGAATTCATCTATTCTTATACCATCAAGTGTCAGATCTATGCTAATGAATCCTAAATCTATATCTAAATCTTTATCTCCATCTTCTGGATGGAGAGCAAATTACTTGAACCCAGGTCCAATGCCTCACTCTTCAGGTTATTTCAAAAGTATATGACCTAAACCTTTAAATAGATAAAGACTCCTCAAGTATAGAAACCAAGTTTCCATTCCCCAATTACCTCTGCTTCTGGCTTCCAGACTTCAAACCATTTTCTGCCATATTTTGGCCTGGAATTTCGCTCAACCTTTGGGAATTTTTTGCCTTGGAATATCCAAACCGCCTGCAGCTATCTCAATTTGGAATAGCCTTTTGTAAATCCTGCCCCTCCTCCCCTTGGTGAGTTCTTTCTGGGGCCTCCAATTTCTGGAAGTGCCTAGGTTGATCTTTATTGCCCTCCCAACCCTGTGGTTTTAGGATATCAAAACCATGGCCCTGTGCAGGGTACCTGAGTCCCTCCTCAATCCTTTCTAGCTTCCTTTGGTACATTAGTTTCCCTCACAAGAATATATGC
The DNA here is from genome assembly GCF_900497805.2 of Vombatus ursinus. Lineage (NCBI taxonomy): Eukaryota > Metazoa > Chordata > Mammalia > Diprotodontia > Vombatidae > Vombatus > Vombatus ursinus. The sequence continues at coordinate 13,919,252 of NW_020949613.1, read as the reverse complement.
TACTTGATGTCAGAGATTGTCTTTATTTTTGCTTATTTTTGTTTGTTTTTTATCTCCCAAATTGGAAAACCAGTAAACACTCTACTGCTATTGTCTATACTACTATTCTTCCTTCTTTATTCTCCTATTTTCTCATTTATAATTATAATACCTAATAATATTTAGCATTTGTATAGCATTTACAATATTCCAAGTAATTCTCATATGTAATTTCATTTGACCTTCACAGCTTTCTGAGGTAGGGGAAGGCAAGGGAATAGGCATTTGTATAGTGTGTACTATATGCCAAGAACTGTGTTAAGCACTTTTTCCATTCAAATACTATGTCATTTGATCCTCACAACAACTCTGAAAGCTAGGTGCTATATCTCTATTTTACAGTAGAGAAACTGAGGCAAACAGAGGTTAAATGACTCACCCAGGGTCACATAGCTAGTAAGCATCTGAGGCTGCATTTAAATCAAGGTCATTTTGGGCTTAGAGAGGATTATTATTTTTTTCTAAATCCATCTACTTACAGGAGTCTTTTCAAAGTCCATCTACTCTCCCCACACACCTGTGCCTTCCCCTCTCAATTTGTTTTCCATTTTCGCTGTTTATATATGGTATGTACCTATTCCAGGGGTGGGGAACTTTTGGCCTTGAGGCCACATATGGTCCTCTAGGTCCTCAAGTATGGCCCCTTGACTGAATCCAAACTTCACAGAACAAATCCCTGAGAATTACATGTAGTTTTCTCCTTTAGAACATAAGCTCCTTGAGTATAGGGACTATGTTTCAGCCTTTCTTCATATTTCCAGTGTTTAGAACAGTGACTAGTACATAGTAAGTGCTTAATAAATGTTTGTTGCCCAACTATCTGACAGAGTTAGTAAGTCAATGATTTGACCCAGGAGTCAAGTCTTCTGATTCTTAGCCTGGTGCTCTTTCCCACTTCATTGATCTCTTTTCCTTCTGGCTTTACTCTCTTGGAAGCCTGGTGACTATATATGTCCATCAGATGTCTACAATGTCACTGATGACAGCATTGTCTTCTGTGACATTTGCCAGACCACTGCATCAATCTTTCTAGGGACCTATGAGTTTTTTGAATCAGATCCAAACTTCTTAGGATTCTCTCCTATGCACATTAAGTTTTATTAAATGAGTGTATTTTTCCCAAAATTATATGATCTGAACCACTTCAATAAAAATTACATTGAATATTTTTAAGTGTCACTTGAATGTAAGTAATGTATAAATCTGTCAAATTGATTTTATACAATTATTCTAATCAAAATACCCTTCTTAGTCTGCAATATATACTTTAACTCAAAGTATACTTTATAAAAAGTGAAACAAAAGAAACTAGATTAAAATAGTACTATTTAAAAGAGTTTTTTTTGAGAAAAATTCAATAATTTTTAAAACTTACTAGCAATTATGTATGAAATATTGGCAAAATAGAATCTCTTTCCCTATTTGCTAAGAAGAGAAGAAGATATACAATGCTGTCATGATAGAGATTGTCAAGACTTATAGTCCAAGGGTATTTTGTTGTTGCTATTGTTTTGTATTGTTTTGTTTTGTTTTCTTCTTTTTTCTGTTGCACTTTAGAAAGGAACTTTTAACTTTCAAGAGCAGAACAGTATAATACATTCTTATAGAGTTTCATGGTAGACCATAGTCATCTTCTCTTTCTCTGTTCCCCAGAACAATGAGGCTCATAACCTAATAGAACCTTAAGAATGATATAGCAGGTATTTTACATTGTCATCTTTGAGTCTACAGATTGCAGCAGCCCTGTCAATTCACAGTGTGTGTTTATTTGTGTAGTGGGATGAATTGATGGACAATGGTGGAAAGTTTTATTGTGGGACATATGAGAGTAACATGCACCCTAGTGGCTTTAAGCCCAGATTTCCAGAGAGGTGTGGTATTTCTCCTCTGAAACAATGAAGTCATTTCTCACATTGGTATATAGCTTAGGGATTTAGCATTGAAATAATCACAGATGGATACCAAAAATATCTTGACCTTCCAAAAGACTTCTCCAGTCAGTACTGAGGAATAAGATGGTTGAAATTAAAGAAAACCATTCATATCTTTCATCAGACCTCTAAATAGCAATATGGTTCTCCTGAATCAAGCAGCAGTGTGTGTGTGGAGGGAGAGAGGTGTCACAAAGGTCACCTGGTGTGAGTTTTTGGTTTGTTTGTTTGGAGTTTTTGTTTTTGGAAGTTCTGATGAACAAACTCCCTCTACAAACATAATCAGAGATTGTTCTTCAATTTATAGACTTAGAAGCACTGGGAGTAGGTAAGGCACTATGAATTTAAATGACCTATCACAGCCACCTTGTGTCAGTGTGAACTCAAGTATTCTTGGCTCCTACTATTCTCATGTAGTCCATCATCCTAGCATAGTTAGTAATCAGTCCCTTCCTAGTTTCTGAGATTTGGTGAAATGGCATATATGCAGCCATAATAGACCTCAAATTTATATGCTGCTGAATTGTTTTTTTCTCACACAATCCACATTGGGTAGGATGGGCAAAATATTAAATTCTTCATTTTAAAGATAAAAATAAAATTAAGAATCAGCAATCATAATGGATTCACTCATTCACACAGCTAATACAATTGAAAGCTGGGGCTCAAACTCACACAGATTCAGTTCTTTCATGTTCGTGTGCTTTCCACTAAATCATCCAAGTGGCCCAAATTATGGTATTTTGTTGATAAGAATTTATATATATATATATATAGTCAACATGTGGCTTCAACTTTCCTCCTTAAGAAGAAAATGCAGCAGATCATTTTAAAAATCCTTTAGCTATTAAAAAGACTTCCTCAATCCTGTTACCCTTTCAATTTACCAATATACTATCCCATCTTTCTCCTTTTTTCTCTGTCAAATTTCTGAAAAGATTAGTTTGGAATTGTTTCCTACATATCTGCATTTATCACTACTTGATCACCACAAAATCCGGTTTTTATTCATATCAGACAACTAAAATATGTCTCTAAAAGTTCAACAATAGTGTCTCAATGGACAATAATCAACCATTTACTAGATGCCTTATCTTTGAAAATCTTTCTGTGTTTAGTTTCTTTATCTGTAAAATTGTTCTGTTGATAGAATTATCAATAGATAACAAGCTCCTTGAAAGCAGGAATTGTTTTATTATTTTCTATTTGTGTCTTCCATGCCTAGCACAGAGCCACATAGATTATATTGTAGAATTGAATTCATTTCTTCCTTAACTTCATCTTAAGGATAATGTAAAGATAAAAAATAATATATGTAAAGGGTTATTTTTTTGTAAACTTTAAAGACCTTATATAACAATTAGACCTTACTAATGATATTAGTGTGTAGTATGTTATTATTATTGATAAGAATAAACTCCTTTTTGATATTCATCTGGAATTCTCATTTTCTGTAATTGCAATATAATGATTCTCATTTGATCTCTCAAACTGATTATTCTCTATCTCCCTTTCTAGCTCATTTCCTTATAGCCTCCCTATTTAATAGATGATTTCCCTAAGATTCTGTTTTTGTCTACTTTTCTCTCCCTTTATTCTGTCTCCCCTGACAATCTCATCCCTTCTCATTGTTTCATTAGATCTTACAAATAGGTCCCAAATCTAAATACATAGGCTTAACCATTCTCCTTGAACTCTGGATGACAATTTCTTAATGTCTGTTTAACATTTCTATCTGAATATTGTTGTGGCATCTCTAGCTCAACACTTCCAAAACTTTTCAACTTTCTTTCTATCTTTTAACTTATACTAAATTCCATATCTATTAATGGCATATATCTTCTTATAGTCATATTTCACTCTGACTCCTCCTTAATCTTCCATATCCAATCATCATTGAATCCTATTTATTCTAGTTCCACAATACATCATAAATGTATATTTTCTTTTCTATTCTTATTGCTACCCCCTGTTTGAATCACATTACATTTTACCTAGACTACTGCTTTCTGTCCCTGTTCTAGTACTTCCTATTACTTGGTTAATCTTCCAAATGTTCATTTGTGAACATATCATTCTCATGTTTTCTGAACTCCAGTGATTCCTCATTACCTACTGAATAAAATCCACACTCCTTATGTTAGTATTGAATGACTATGAGAATTTGGATTTGACCTATCTTTTCACTCTTATCTCATATTATTCCCCTTCCTATATGCTAAGCATTTAGATAGAAAACATAAATGGCTATCATTAGCCAAATATCTCAAAGTTCATCTATCTTCGCACTGCTGACATAAAGTTTTATAGATTAATAGATTCCAGGGTTATTCAAACACATAATATTTCCATTTTCTACAAAATGGATTCTCTTGCTTACTATAGATGTTTCATCATTTTACTTTAATTGCCAAAATGATTCCTTATTTTATTCCTTATTTTTCACATAATTTTTTCACACACTTTTGGTCCTTCTTTTCATAAAACAAAGATAAGCGATTAAATGCTTTTGAATCTAAAGACATTTTGTATAATGTCTTTTAATGCCATTTATCTCATAGATTACACTTTAGTGGATTTTTTAAAAGCAATATCAGCATAATGGGATTTCAAATACTTTATTTTATTAATATGGAATTAATTTCCAGTCTTTTAAAGGAATATCATTAGACTCATCTTAGCCAGTTATGCATAGACAGACAGATAGATAGATAGATAGACAGATAGATAGAATGCTATAACACATGCATTTCATTTAATTGTTGTTCAGTTGTTTTAATTATCTCTGACCCTTCATGACCTTATTTTGGGATTTTCTTGGCCAAGACACTGGAGTGATTTGCCATTTCCTTCTCTAGTTCATTTTACAGATGAAGAAACTGAGGCAAACAAGGTTATATGATTTGCCCAGGGTCACATAAATAGTAAGTTTCTGAACCTGAACTTTAACTCAGATTCTTCTGACTCTAGTCCCAGTGCTCTATCCACTGTGCAAACTTGCTGCCCTATGTATGTTATGGACATGTATATATTTATATGTCCTTAATATATGTATGTGTGTGTATATATATATATATATATATGCACATATACATATCATAGAAATATCCTATATTTGCATATATTCACATTTATTATATATATGATATATGTTTAATGGAAATGTTACTATACTGAATTGTGGGGAGCCTGCATTATGCATCTAATCCCAAACTTAAAAATGAGTGTGTTCTAAGAAATCATAATTGATATTGTCACTGATAACTTGATTGTTGGAAGTCAGAACCTAGTTTTCCAGAAATATGTAATTAATGGAATTCAGAGTCCCTAGACATCCCACAGAATGTTTTTTTTTGGCTTATGATGTTACTGAAAAATTGTAGTATACCTAAACAACTATGGCTGTTGACCACTGTATATAATAATGCTTATGTGGAAAATTTGTTCATTGATTTAATTTGATACTCCAAAAACACATCTCCTACTTCTACCTTCAAGGCTATTGAATTAGGTATTCCCCTCATCCCCATGTCCTACTTCTGCTGGTTCTCAAGGAAAGTGTGGTTTTATATTATTCTATTTCAGTTTATTGGCAATGAGCAAAGCTTTATCAGACTATCATCCCATTTTTAACTCCAACATAAGACTTCCTCTGCAGGACACCCAGTTAATGATGGCACATGTAGGGTAATACAGCCTCCAAAAAGCATAGACAAAAAAAAAATAAAAAATTCTGTTCTGAGCCACTGACAGAAGTCCCAGACCCCAGGCAGGATACAAGAATTTCATATCACAAAGGAACTTGAGATGAATCACCCTTCAAACCAACACATTCCAAGTGCAGTTTGTTATTGTTGTTCTGTTAAGTTCTTTTCAAATGTGTCTGACTCTTCATGACCCCATATGTTGTTGTTGTTGTTGTTATTGTTGTCTGGCAAAAATACTTGTGTAGCTTGTTGTTTCATTCTCCAGCTCATTTTATAGATAAGGAAACTGAGGTAAACTGGCTTAAATGACTTGCCCAGGGTCACATAGCTAGTAAATGTCTAAGCCAGATTTTAACTGAGGTCTTCCTAACTCTAGGTCCCAGCCCTCTCTCTACTACTCCACCCAGATGTTCATAAGCATAGTCTAAACAGAACCAATAGACTAATTACTCTTACCAAGGATTGGCAAATGAAAATTCAAAGATAATAACCAGCAATGGGTGAGATACCTTCCTTGATTCTTGCAATGCTGAGTCTTGTGAATGGGTAGACACCACTCCACCAGGATATATTCATAGGCAGCACTTTCTCTGAGGCGGTTCCCTTGTCAGTTGTGCAAAGATTCATTAGCTGTGGTCAAATAGGTTGCTTCCAATTACCCACCTCACCCCCTCATACTATGAAAGTCATTAGGATTGGCTTACACACAAGGTTGAATTAATTGGATCATAGCTATGTTTTAGAGCTTAGAAGGAGTTTTAGGAAGTTTGTTTTTTTTAACTTCAGAAAATCTATATTTTAGCCTTTTGATTTTCTTTTAATATTCTTTGTTGCCTTATTAAGCAACTGACTTCTATTTGGTCCATCCTAATTTTCAGGGAGTTTTTTGCTTAGGCAAGATTTTGTTCCTCTTGTGCCAAGCTGTTAATTTTTTTCTCTTTCATAAGTCACATTTCTTTTAATTTTTCCCCCTCAAGCATACTTATTCTATTTATTAAAAAAGAAAAGTTTTTTTTTAAATTTTTGCTTCATTTTCCCCAGGAATCCTAGTTGAATGTGCCAAATCTATATTTTTTTCTCTAAAGAATTGCTTGTAGATATTTGGGAGTCATTCTGTTCTGCATTTGTCTTGAGCAACCCTGCCACCATAATAGCTCATTATGTTGGGGTGTTTTTTTGTTGGCTCATTGATCCAGGCTATTTTCTGACTTTAGATTTAATGTTAAGGATGTATTCTGTCTCGTTTCTAGAGGGGAGGTCTAGGCTGGTCCTGGTGCTTCTTTCTTGGGTTTTCTTGTGTTATTTCAGGATGGCAAGGAAAGACTGGAGACCCAAAAGCTTTTAATGCTCCCTGTAAAATGGTCTGGTCCAAGATAAATTCTAATTGGTACCCTGATGCAAACCAGCAGTTTCCTTACCTTGTATTTTTCCTGTGCACGAATAAGACAAGATATCACTGGACTCCACTCTAATCAGCCAATTGGAAAGATCTGTTCATTCAGAGTGATAGAATTGTAGTCTCCCTTTTAGTCTATGATTTCTTCCATGGTTACTACTCTGCAGACTGAGCTAAATGATGGAAATGAGATCCTTTTTTATGCTCGGGGTCTGAGCCACACTGCTATTGCTGACTAACCCTAAATCCTTCTTTCTCTGTATAGCATTCAGCGCCTTCCATCCTGGGAGTACCACTCGCATGTCTTCTCAGTCTGACCCAATTCTGACACCTAGAAATGGGTACTAGGTGACAAAGCTTCTAGGTCACATCCATACTGTTGTGGTGTCTGAGTATGGTTCTTGGAGCTCCTCTTGCTTTTGGTGTATAGCTTCTCCCTGGATGCTGCAATGCTCCACTCTAGAACTCATACTCATGCTCCAATCCTGTCCCCAATGTCTGCAGACCTCCCTATCTATTTCCTTATGCCAAACTGGGATAGACAGGTGAGTCATTGTGACTTTTTCTGGTTTCTCCATCAGGATTTGGTGTGGCACTTTTTCTAGATTTGTTGGGAAGAACTTGTGGAGGGTTGCTTACCCCACTACTTCATGATACTCTACCATCTTGTTCTCCTTAGTATATGCTTATTAAATTGAATTAAGTTTGCAAAAGGGCTGCCTGAGTTTTGGAAGAGCAATAAGTAAAATATTTTATGTCTAGCAAGCAGATATGAATCTGAAGCCTCTCTTTGACACTTAGAATCATTGGATCATATATTTAGAGGTGGAATGACGTTGGTAAATACAAAATATAACTCTATCATTTTATACTTGAGGATATTGGGACACACAGAGGTTAAGTGATTTGCCCAAAGTCAGACATCTCATATAAATCTGAGGCACTACTCAAACCTGAGACTTCCTAACTCCATGTCAAGTGCAGTATTAACCATATCAAAAGTACATATCTTTAAGATTCAATTTCTACATCTGTAAAACTAACATGATTATATACTAAGTAAGTACTCATTATGAGGAACATGCTTTGAAAACCTTAAAGCAGTATGTAATTACTGGCTTGTGGCTATTGAACAAAGTGAAGTCATCTTGGTTACATGGAAATCAAAAGTCCACATAGGTCAGGGTTTCTTTTCCCATTGAAGCCATCCCATGATGCCATTCATTATAAATATCTCTAATAAGCCAAGTATTTGTGTGAAAATACTTCATGGCATCTAGGTATAGATAGCTGGACCAGGAATCAGGAAGAATATAGGTCAAATATGAGCTCAGTCCCTTCTAAGCTGTATGAACCAGCACAAGTCACTTAACCTGTCTGCCTCAGTTTCCTCCAATATAAAATTAAGATAATAATAGTGGGGTCATCTCCAGTTGTCCTGATCTATATCTTACTTACCACTGGATCCAGATGGCTCTGGAGGAGAGAGTGACACTGGTAACTTTGCACAACCCTCCCTCACTTAAATTCAATTCACTTTCAAGTCATGACATCTCTTTCCTGATATCATGGTCCTCTTCAGGAAAGAAGGACAAATAACAAGATAATAATAGCACCTAGCTCCTTTTTCTATTTTGTAGATAAAATTAGACAATATTTGTTTGTGTTTAGAACAGTACCTGTTATATAATAGTTATTTAATAAATGCTTATTCCATTTCCTCACCAGGAGTTCCAAGCAGAAGAACATTCCTCTTAGTTTGTCCTCAGTTTTGTTGATATTGACCTTTAAAGTCATCTCTCATTCTCACTCTCTCTCTCTCTCTCTCTCTCTCTTTCTCTCTCTCTTCCTTTCCCTTACTTAAAAAACTGTAGTGTTGTTAACTTACATCTATCTTAAATTATAAAACCCAAATGGGTTACCATTTTTCTAAGAAATCTTAATGAATAAGCATTGTTTTTATCCTGCTATCTACTTACTTAAATTTAAAAGGTATTTGAGAGTAGGAATCATAGATTATTTAGTGCCTAGAACAACAGTTTGCCTATATTAGACATTTCATAAATACTTAGTGAATATGTATATGCTTCAGAGGATTTCTGAGACTATTGATGCTGTCATTTCATTACTAGGTAGAGATCACAGCACGTTTAGTGCTGTCTCATCTTGGGCAAGAATTTTGTCCATGACATTACAAAAATTTTCCTTATATAGAGCCACAATTTAAATATATATATATAAATATAATATATGTATATAATGCATACATGCATACACATATACATACATGCATACACACATGCACACACACATAGATATGTGTATGTGCGTATATACATACATACATACATATATATATGTATATATCAGCTGGAGCAAGTTTGTTTCTTTGGCTACAAGTAGGTATGAGGAATATGATAAAGATGCAAAAGGCATTTACTCTGAGCAACCATTAAGAGGAGAAGAAGGAGAGGAGGGCACAGAGGAAAATCTCCAGTGGTAATGTAGTTTCACTAGGAAATCCCTAGGAGGAAAAAGGTGGGGGAATATTTTTGTAGTGTACTGCAATATAATTAAGCAACCCTTTGGGGAAGAACAGTAGGGGAGGTGGCACTTGAAGTAAGTAGCTGGATCAAGAATGGAGCAGTATCTCTTGGAAGGATCACTTGAAAGAGAGCTAAAAACAAAAGGAGGGGAAAAGGAAGCTACTCAATCTTTTTTACTTCAATTTCTAATCTGGAGATTGAGTATAGGCACAGTACCTACCTTGTAGAGTTCTTAATGGGAGAAGGTGCTACAGGGGAGGAAGTAAGAGGAAATATCTTGTCTAATCATATATAATCTGAGAAAGAAAAATAATAGGTACAAAAAATTAAAAAATATCTTTTCAGTTTTCTAAGCTATTTGAGACCAATTCTATCTCTCATGTATATTTGTATACTACTCTTACAACCCTCATGTACAGTATACCTTGCACACAGTAAGTACTCATAAACATGTTGAACAAATCAGTATTTTTAATAATTGAACAGACATTTTAATTAAAACATTGTATAAAAATTGAACTTTATTAATTCTATTCCTTTTCTGTAATTGATGAGGGAACTTTATTATTTACAGTAGTTACTCAGTATTTTTTTGTAAATTTTTATGTTTGTTCTCTGGTTTACTTAAATGTGGGCCAAATATATTTCTTTTGTAGGTAAAAATGAAAACAAGAAAGCAGATAGAAGCTTCTTGCCTCCGAATATTGAATACATTCACTGAACTACTTAAGGCAGTATATTTGGGATTTCTTACAAAACTAGTTCTTTGCCCCCTCACTTTTTAAGGTGTATATATATATTTTTTCTCTTTTCCTAGATAATTACATAATGTACATTCATTCATGTGTATAACCATCAAGTCAGTTTCTTGAAAAAAAGCTTTTCTTGCAGAAATCAAATATTGGATTACTCAAGATATCTACAAGTAATTTGATAGTTAAGGTTTTTAAGCATGCATTTTTAGAGATGATTGGATGAGAAGATAATAAACAGTGTTCATTCTCCCTTATGATATAACTAAGTACTATCATATCTTAAGTTCTCATTCCTGCATTTATTTCCATTAAATCTTAATAAACTGACAACCTTCCCTCAGTGATGTACTCCTAAGGGATAAGATGATAGAATGTCATGGGAGCTTCCTTTAGCAAATATGCTAAAGGGTAAACCTAAGATGATGAAACTTTGATTACTGAAATGCTCACTGCTGCTGAAATGACATAGTGCAAGTATAATGAGGTATATATACTTAATAGAAGCTCTGGACAGCTGTGATTTTCCCCTATCACACACATTGGTACAATAAGACAAATCTTACCTCGTGGACTAAATTAAGAAAATGACGACACTAGCAATAAATGTCCTTGATTCATATGAAGCTTATGTTGTCTCTTGACCTTTATTTCTGGAACCCCACAATGCTTTCAATACAAAGGGTCTAGGAACCTACTGCTAAAATGTCTGATATATATACATATGTGTGTATACAAACACACAAATGCATAGTCATTTCCAAGCTATGAAAATTGCTAAAATGTTTGAATCTCCATCTTTATCGTTACAGTAACCTTTGTATATTATTTTACATTGTCAGTAATAAAATGATTCAATTTTCAAATGCATCTACAAGTACATTCCCATCTTCATTTTAATTGTTCTCATTGACTGATTATCATCAATGCTAATTTGAAAGCCATTCAAATAATGATAATAATAATAATAAAAACTCAGAAGAATACACAAGTAAAAAGGTTCACCAGGTCCTATATTATTAAATTTTTTAAAAGTATCACAATTAGTCCTGTATTACTTTATCCAAATATCCATGTTCCTTGACAAAATATACCTTTTTTTCTCTTAATTTTATACCTTTTATTCAAAACTGAATTAAAAGGGAAATCTAATGTCTAATTAAAAGGCTGACTCTGGTAATAATCTAGTGAAGTTGAATAGATCTTTGTAAAGAAATTTGCTTCAGTTAAAGCCTGCCTGTTTTGTTTACTTTTTTTTTAATCTCTAGCAGAGTCTACTCAAAAAAACAAAAGGTTTCAATACCACTTCTGCACTCATAAAGTAGAATTGGTCTAGTTTTTCACACAAATTTATAAACATAGTCTTTATACTCATACTATCTGTCTACTGATGCTAATTTTTGTGGTGAAGAAATTTAGCATTCAACATTCAATTCAATGCAAATTTATTAAGTTCTTGCTACATGCAAAGCACTAGACTAGCTGCTTAGAATACAAAAAAAAAATTTAGAATATGTACTACTTGAGGACAAGAACTAATTTACTTTTTTCCTTTATATTCCTAGAGATTGTCACAGTGCCTGGTACATAGTAAGTGCTTCACATTTTTGTTTTACTTGAAATAGTTTCTAGTTCCAGTTGAGTTACTTGTTAGCCATATGACTGTTGTAAACCTCTCTAGGCTTCAATTTCCTTACCTAAGGTCCCTTCCAACTCTAAAATTCTAATATTTTATTAATTCAGAGAAAAGGAAAAAAAAACAACAACAATTATTTGTTTGAACCAGTAGCACAATAGCTTTGTTTACAAGGCTCTTCAGCAGTATCACTACCCACCCATACATGTTTCTCCAATGTGGATTTTATTAATAACATTGCATAAATAATTATTTGACCATCTTTTCAATATCCTGGACACTTTCCTTTCTATCTTTAAAGATTTCATCTTAGAAGTGCAGTACCCAAGCAATCCATCCTTCATCACATTTCCATCAACCTGACTTCTTTTTTGATCATATGTGTTTTATGATTTTTTTAATTTAACTTCTTGCACATCAGACAACACAAAGAACTGTTGCTGAATCCATAAGAATAATATGTAATCTCTCTCTCTCTCTCTCTCTCTCTCTCTCTCTCTCTCTCTCTCTCTCTCTCCCTTTCTCTGTTTCTGTCTCTCTCTGTCTCTGTCTCTCTTTCTCTCTATTCTCACCCCCCTTCCTTCCTCCCACCAAGAACTGTTTTCCTTAATTTCTTGATCTATGATGTCTAGGCTCTTTTTTTTTATCATGGCTTTCAAGTAATTCAATAATTTTTAAATTTTCTCTCCTCAATCTATTTTCCATGTCAGTTCTTTTTACCAACGAGATACTTCACATTTTCTTCTTTTTTATTTGTTTGCCTTTGTTTTATTGTTTCTTGGTGTCTCATAGAGTCATTAGATTCCATTTGCCCACTTCTAATTTTTGAAGAGTTGTGATCTTCAGTGATTCTTTGTATCTCTATTTTTATTTGGTCAATTTTACTTTTTAAGGAGTTATTTTCTTCAATGAATTTTCATGATTTTTGCATATCCTTTTCTTTTTCATTTGGGCAACTGTCCTTTTTCAAGAGTTCTCTTCAGTGGATTGGTGTACCTCTTTTACCATTTGACTTATTCTGTTTTTTTAAGTTGTTATTGCCCTCTAACATCATTCTCATTTCTTTTCCTATTTTTTCTTCTACCTTTCTTATCAGATTTTTAAAATCCTTTTGGAGTTCTTCCATAAGTGCTTTTGGGACCTAAGGACAATTTACATTTTTCTTTGAAGTTCTGCATGTAGTCATTTTGTCATTATTGTCTTCTACGAAGTTTGTATTTGGATCTTCCCTGTCACCCGAGTAACTTTCTAGGGTCAGTTTCTTTTTTCACTGCTTGCTCATTGTTTTCTGCCTATTTCTTGACTCTTAACTTTATGTTAAAGGCAGTGTCTGCCCCTAGGCTAGAAGCAGTACTGTCCCAAGCTTTAGGTGTTTTGTTCTGTTGTTTTCAGATCTAGTTCTGAGAGTCTGTAAGCTTTCAGTTCTTCCAAGGTGGTACCATGTAAGGAGAGGTGTGGCCACTCTTCTCCCAGCTTGTCCTCTGATCTATGAGAGACCACAAGTATTGTCTTCTGCCCTGGAACTATGACTAGGGTACCCACTTCCCTGCAACTAGAAGCTCTTGTGTACTAGTGTACCTCCTCTCCTGGGACTATGACCAGGATCATTTTGTGGGCAATGCAATGGAGTCCTACACCTCGTGCAGCAAAAGCTCCCATGTAAACTCCTTCTGACTAGTAGTATAAACTCCTTATGATCTGTGGGCTAAGAGTCCTGGAAGTTGCTGTAGCAGACTTAGTTGCCCCCAAGATCTACTGCTGGTGTGTACTGGGCATGACTTCTACTGCCTGCTACTGGGTTTCACTGGGGCTTGAGGCCTCTCTGATGTCTTGCACTGCTGGGTCAGATCCTTGTGGCTGCCTTGCCAGTCACAATCTACATTGGACTGCATTCCCTCTTACCCCAGTGAGAGAGACCTTTCTTGCTCACCTTCTAAGTTTTCTTCAGCTGAAATGTTGTTTCATCCCATCCTTTTGTTGGTTTTGCTTCTCCAGAATTCATTTTGAGGAATTATTTTAAAGTTATTTGGAGGGGAATTTGGGAAAGGTAAGATGAGTCCTGCCTTGTTTTTTGTTTTTTGATTTATTCTACCATCTTGTTTTTTGATTTATTTTTTTTTAATATTTATTTGTCTATACTCATATGTGTTCATGTTGTGTTGTGCTAAGGAATGTAAGCTCCTTTAGAGTAGGGAGTGAGTGTCTTATTTTTGTCTCTTTAGCCTTAGTGCTTAGAACCATTCCTAGTTCATTGAAGGAAGTTCCTAAATTCTTATTGATTAATTAATAAAATATTTTTAAGAATAGTTTACCTATATTATTGAGACATAAAGAAACTGTGTGTTGCTGCCTAAAATGCATTTACTCTCAAAGTAACTTTTTTTAAAATTGATTAATTCAATTAAAATCATTGTTTATCTGAATGGCTAGTTAATTTAGTCTAAATTTAAAAAAATCAATCAAATTATTCTGTTTTATATTTGTACATATATTTATACAAGAAAACTAGTCAACTAGCCATATATAACCTTGTGTCAGATATTCCCTTCTGACACAGAGGACTCTAATTCTCATTTTTCTAGTTATTGTCCTCACCAAAGTTGAACCCAGAAATTTTAATATTTGACGCTTCCCAATGGGTAGCCATTTAGCTCCTCTTATAGACATGCAGGCCTTCAACACTCAAAAAAATGAAATCATTTCATTTAGAATTTAAGATATACAAAAAGTACTTGAATCTGCTATTAAAGAGAATTAAGAACTATCTCACCTCCACCTTTCTATGGACCACATTATTGCATAATCTATGTGACTAACAGTATGATACACTGCAGAAAAAATGGATAGAGTTACAAGATGGATTCAAATCCTAGCTTCAGCACTTAGTATATGTTTGAATTTGGGCAAGCTAATTCAACTCTTGAACTGCAGTTTCTTTATCTGTCAAATGAAGTTGTTAGATAGCCCTCAGGTATAAGTACATAATGAAGTACTGTTTTGAGTCTTTAGGATTCACCAGCTAAGCATCAAAAAAAAAAAGTGTCATTTTTTTCATGCATTGGAGCTCTCCAAATATCCCATGGTCTCTTCTTATGTAGTCACTGGTTCCTATCTGTTTCCCTCTCTATTTCTCTTATTTCCATCAGATGTCATGGATGCCCTCAAACTCATGACTGTTCTCTTTCCAGTGGTTTTACTCACTTTCCCTTTGCTATCTTCCTAAGTTCACCTTTCTTCTAGCAAACATTATTTCTTTAATAGGCATCCAGCTTCTGAATGAGGATGAAGCCAATGACTCCCAACAGTTGATCTCAGCATAGGCACCTGTGACTCAAAGAAATAAGTGGAAATCTACTGAAGATGAAGATTCATATGCAAGTATTACATACAGATAATTATAAATTATATTAACAGTTGATACATTCATCCTAGCTTCAAAGAATTCTCAAGGGCTGACACTTATTTTGACTTTTTTGTCTTCTAGAATTGTATTTTTGGATATGTAAAGTTAGAGGTTTAACGAACAGTAGATTTGTCACATATTCCTGGAACTCATGCATCATATTTCAGACATGGAATGCAACTAGATGGCACAGTAGATGGAGAAGACTTGCACAACTTGGCAGTAGGTAGGGGCCAAAATTAAAATAGGTTAAACTTCTTTGAGCCACAGATAGGTTTTTAGCAGCTCACTTTCTAAGTAAAGGTAACTAGAGAGAGATGGTTGGTTGCCCTGTGTCACGTGACAAACAGGAGAGAGTGCACAGTGGCAAACCACAAGCCAAGTTACCTGACAGACACAATAGTTAACAGTGGAAGGCTGATTAAGCAAGGCATGGACAAAGCACTTGTTACATCTTTACTATCTTTTACCTCCTCTATATTTTTCATGGGCTGCCCAAAATTCTTTGGTGGGCTACAAGTGGCCCACAGGTAGTATGTGTGCATGCCTGGGATAGACTGTTAGTACTAGATTCAGAAACATCTGAGTTCAAATTTGGTCTCAGATACTTCCTAATTACATGGCCATTGGGAGGTCACTTCATTTTAACTGTCTTTTCTCAACCAGAAAATGAGAATAATAATAGCACTTATCTCCAAGAGTTGTTCTGAGGATCAAATAAAATAACTATTATAAAATTATTATCACAGTGCCTGACACTTAGTAGGTGCATATAAATGTCAGTTAGTATCATCATCATTATCATCATCATATTTTGTAGCTGATAGAAGAAATGTTGAAAGGGAAAATTATTGGTTGTCGTTAAGCTTCAGGATTACCAGATGAACTGAAAATTGAACAATATTCCTTCTTTACATGTAATATTTAATTAAAGCAGTCAAAAGAAGTTTCTGAGGAAAAAATCAAACTGATGGACAAATAAATATCCAATGTCAAAGAGTGAAGTTATAAGATAAAAAACTATTTTTTCAAGAAATGAAATTGCTGTCTCTCTCTTAAAGAATTCCCCTTCCCTCTGCTATTTATAATGAAGGGAAGCATATCATAGTGTGTAGAGTTCTGGATTTGGAGTTGGTAAGAGTTGGGTTTACTTTATACTTATGAAATTAGTTAGCTCTGTAAGTATACGTAAGTCCTTTAACCTCTGTGAATCTTAGATAACTCTCTAAGACTAAGTTATTGGTGGATTATGATCTGTGTAGGTGGAAAAGTTTCACACACTGATCAAATCACAAACTCTTGATGTGATTCATCATTTCTCAAATTGCCATTTCATTGTCTATTTTAGGAATGATCTTTTCTTTAAAACATAAACAATATCTAAGTACACTTTAATAGCAACACACAGAGGACTTGAACTAAAGCTTTTTTTCCTCTTTATTTTTCTATTATGATTATGAATTTATCAATAAAACAGATGAAGTGAAAGTATATGCTTTCTTTCTAGTATCATAACATCTCCCCCACCCCCATATTTTAAGGAACTTTTGAACTGTCGTATAAATAGCGATTTGGGAGTAAGGTGGAGACTTTTGGAAATACAATAGTGAGGTACTATTGTTTAATGTCATGATCAAGTTCAGTTAGTTGGTGCATGGTGCTAGTAAGAAAGAGGTTTTGATTACTCAATGGGATCAGTTAATTTCATTCTCTTCCTCAGACTGCACCTAGACATTCCATTTTTACAACAATAAAAAAATTCATCAGACATCAGAAGTAATCAGACTGGGGAGAAAGAGAGTGGATAGAACAACATGAATATGTTAACATATTAATGGAAAAAAAAAGATCTTGACCAAGAATATTAGAATTGAAAGAAACCCTAGAGGTTATCCTAGGTCAAACTTTTCACTTTGCAGATGAGGAAAGTGATTCTTGAGGTTATGTGTTCAATGAGTCCTAAGACTATAACACCGTTTTCCTAATAGTCAAATATTTTCTTTCTTTTCCAAAGCACTTTCTTGACTAGCCTGTTCACAAAACTACCACACCAGTAACCAAGCTGTTGTTATGACCTGCCATTGTGTCTGCTACCACTAAGCTTGCTATCCAGGGGAAATAAGTTGGATACAGTAATAAGTAGTAGGAAGGTCCTTCTAAGAACAGGATAAGGAATGTCTAAAACAAAACAAAACAAAAACTTGGTCCCAAGTACATGTCCCATGTTACTGAGAAGGAGCTGCAATGCTTGATCCAGAGCTTTGTAGTCTTCAGCTAATAACATCCCTACTAAATGTGTGAGTCATTATGCACTGTTATCTATGCCCCTTTTCCTACTCACAAAAGAAATGGTCTTTAAGGCTAAATAAATTAAACTTTAAATTTCCTAGAATACTTGAGTTCATAGCACTCTATGCACTGCTGAAGTACTATGTGGAACTCCAATAGTTTGCGAAGGGGTATTTCCAAACAAAAGATGTTTTATTCTATATTATTTATTGATTTTATTGAGACTATGATGAAAGTAAGGAACTGTGCATAATTAACCACTAAAAAATTTTTCTATGAGAAGGTGACTCTATTATGATAAGATCACATGGTAAATGACCAGAGTTCAGTAAAATACAGCAGGTTCAGAGAGGAAAGTGTGCTTTATTTTTTTATCATTCAGGACAAATTTTTATTGTTATAAAAGATTTTAAGGTGTCTATCTTGTAATATTTTTTCAGTTATATTATTTTCATTATTTTCTATGTTGTTATCATTGTTCAGCTTATTTCACTCTGCATTAATCTATAGAAATCTTATTCTTCTCTGAACATTTTATACCTGCCTATTTTTATAGTGTAATAACATTCTACTCTTTATTTACAGTGTAACTTGGTATGCTATTCCTTAATTGTTAGACATTCATTTTATTATGTACAGAAAAATGATAAATCTTTCCTGGAAAATATTAATGCTATGGTGATATAAAGTTCTGAATAACCCCCCCCCCAAAGCCTTTAGGCTCTTCTGTTTCTTAACTCTGAAGCTATTTTCCCCATTAACTGCCATCCTCTGTTTTTATTTTTACATTGAAGTTATATACTATTAAGGTACACATTGACTTTTGGGAATCTTTTTAAGTTCTTCTTAGAATTTTTCTACCTCATCATTGGACAGATATTATCACATAAATTGCATTTATCATCATGGTTGGTTTGCTAGTGTTCATCACTGGGAATGCAGAGAAAAATAGAAAAGTGACATATGATATAATGAGGGAGAATTACATAATGTTGTAAGATTAAAACAACCTTTCTCTCTGAAAAGAAATTCTATTAATTGATATTCCTCTTCATGGCACCATCTTTATATCACTAGTTTCACTTATAGCAAGAAGGTCAATACAGATATGGCTCATTTTTTTCAGGGGTTCTTCAACTCTTTCATTTTATAAAGATCTCATAATTTCCAATATTAACACTATATTGCTATACAAATGACTAGGTTAATAAGGTAAATCAATGAATGGCAGAGGAAGCATCCCAAGTAGAATGGCTGCTAATTTTCAAGGCTCTCTTATCATTACTTGATTTGTCAGTCAATATCATAGTAATAAATGGCAACAATTAAGACTATAGTTGTATAGAAAGATTATTGATTGAATGTTTGGCCATCTAGTAGCATTCTTGGAAAGTAGAACCATGTTGGAAGAGTAGAGGAAGCAATCCAGTCAGTTTATCCCAATTTCCCTACCAAACACCTTTAAAATAACAAGTCAAATAGATTTCTGGAGCAGCATTGCCAACAAAATGCTAGGTTGAGACATTTTTTCCAACCTAAGACAACTTAGGAGGTCAGAAAGAGAGGTTGGTGACAGTATGGGGCTGGCTGGTACAGAGCACATGCAATGACAAAACCACCTTTGGGCCTTAGAAGCAGCTGGGGGAAAAGAAGGCACAGACTGAGGAGCTCTCAACCCACAAACGGTAAGGGAATAGGAGAATTGGTGAGAAAGAGATTAGAGGGGACACTGAGATTGCATTGGGTTCAAGTCCAGGCACTATTTAGCAACTCCTTTGTCCATATGCAATTCTGGGTCACAGTTCCAAGACAGAAAACAGTTGTTGAGGCTGTAGGGGAGCTCAGGCTCAAGTTATAATTCCAGGGCAGAGAGCAGTACTAGGGCTAGCACTTGCAGCTGCAGGAGACAAGTGCTTTTCTGAGTACAGAACAGAGTATAACAGAAGAGCAATAAGTACACCTTTCTCCAAGTTACATGACCTTAGAACAACCTGAGAACTAGCTCTAAAATAGCAGTGGGGAAAAGCCTGAAGCACAGAACAGTGCCTCCCCACACTTGTATGAGCAGAATACAATTTTAACATAAAGTTCAAAATCAAGAAATAGGTTAGAAAAATGAGCAAATAACAACAGAAGCTGATCATTAAAAAGCTTCTGTGGTATCAGGGAGAATCAAGACACAAATTCAGAAGAAGGAAACAATGTGAAAACAGATACAAGGAAATCCTTACAAGGAAAAAAATGCAGAATCAACTCAAAACCAGCAAAAATTCTAGAAGAAATTTTTTAAAAAGAGTAGTAGAGGAAAAATAGGAAAATAAATGAGACTGGAGAAAGAAAATTATGAAAAGAGCATTAACAGTTTAGTTCTTAAAAATGCAAAAAATACTGGAAAAAATAACAACTTAAAAGCAAAATTGGCCAAATGGCAAAAGAGTCTCAAAAATCCACTGAAGAAAAGGACTCCATAAAAGCAGAATTGGTCCTGTGCAAAAAGAGGTGCTAAAGTTCACTAAGAAAATAATTTGATAAAAGAGGGCAAACAGAAGCTAATGACTTACTTAAATATCAAGAAATAATTTAAAAAGTCAAAAGAATGAAAATATAGAAGAAAATGTGAAATATCTCATTGGAAAAATAAGTGACTTTGAAATTAGATTGAGGAGAGATACTTTAAGAATTATTGCACTACCTGAAACCTATGATAAAAAAAGACTTAGAAATGAGACTTCAAGAATTTATACAGGATAACTGCCTTGATATTTTAGAGCCAGACTATAAAAAAATTAAAGAAACTGTCACCTACTAAAAAAGATGCCCAAATGAAAACTCACAGGAATATTAGAATGAAATTTCAGAGTTCCCCAGTATAAGAGAAAGTATTACAAGTAGCCAGAAAGAAAACACTCAAATTTCATGGAGGTACAATCAAGATTACCCAAGACTTAAGAGCTTCCATGTTAAAAAAGTAGAGGGCTTGGAATAAAATACTGCAGAAAGCAAAGGAGATAGGATTAAATAAAACAAAACTGAGTACTATCCTTCAAGGGAAAACAGATATTTAATGAAATAGTGTACCTTCAAGCATTCCTAATGAAAAGATCAGAGCTCAATAGGAAATCTGACATTCAAACATAAGACAGAAGTGAAACACAGAAATTTAAGCATGAATGAGAAGGGACTTAATAAAGTTAAAATGTATAAATTATTATATAAGAAGAGGATACATGTAACCCCTAAGAACTTTATCATTATTTGGATATGTACAAGGAGCCTACATGTGAACTGGTTATGTTGGGGTGATGTCAAAAATTAAGGAGTGAAAAAGAGGGATGCACTGGAAAAAAGAAAGGAGAGGAAGTATAGGGGAATTTGTGTCACATAAAAAACAAAGAGGCATTCAAGGCATAGCTTTTATGGTTGGGTGGAAATGAGAGGGTATAGGTGGCAGGCAATGCTTGATACTTTCATCTCTATTGGTTAAAATAGGGAAGAATATATCTACATACTCAGTTGAGTATTGAAATCTATCTTACTCAACAGGTGAGTTGGAGGGAAAGGAGATGAATCAAAAAAAACCTTTTGGGAATGGATAGAGAGAAATAAGAATAAATAGATGAAAATAGTATAGATGGAAATGGATTGTTAGGAATCACAATTATAATTATTATAATTTAAATAGTTGAAACAATTAACAATTTTATAAAAGTTATAGGATATAAAATAAATCACATAAATCATCAGCAATTCTATGTATTACCAACAAAACAAAGCAGGAATAGAAAGAGAAATTCCATTTAAAATAAGCACAGACAATAGAAATTCTTAGGACTTGGCCTGCTAAGGCAAACCAAGAAATTATATGAAGACAATTGCAAAACCCTTTTCACATAAGTAAAGATAGTTCTAAACAAGTGGAAAAAACAATAATTGCCAATAGGTAGGTCAAGTCAATATAATAAAAATTACAATTCTACATAAGTTTAATTTACTTATTTACTGCCATATCAATAAAACTACTAAAAATATTCTATAAAGCTGGAAAAAATAATAAAAATTCATCTGGAAGAGCAAAAGGTTAAGAATATCAAGGGGATCAATGAAAAAAATGTGGAGGAAGATATTCTAGCAGTACCAGATATCAAACCATATTACAGTGGCAATCATCAGAAAAATCAAGTACAGGCTAGGAAATAGAGTGGTAAAACTGTCATATTGAAGAGGTAAATAAAAAAAAGAATGGAAAAAAATTGAAAGGGGGCAGCTAGGTGGCACAGTAGATAGAGCACTGGCCCTGAAGTCAGGAGGACCTGAGTTCAAATCCGGACTCAGGGCAAACACTTGACACTAACTAGCTGTGTGACCCTGGGCAAGTCACTTAACCCCAATTGCCTAAAAAAAAAAATGGAAAAGGTACACAATATATAGCAGACAATTATCATCATCATCATCTAGTGCTGATAAAGCAAAGATCCAAATTTGGAACAAGAACTCACTATTTGACAAAAATTGCTGTGAAAAATTGAAAGCAGTGGTGCAGAAACCAGGCATGACCAATAACTCACACCATTTACCAAGTTAAGGTCAAATGGGTGCATGATTTACATATAAAGGGTGATATCATAAGCAAATTAGGGACACATTTTAACAGTCAGATCTACAGATAAGAGAGCAGTTTATGACCAAATTGGGGGTGGGGGGGAGATGGGAATGAAAATGGATAATCTTGATTACATGAAATTAAAAAGATTTTGCATAAAGCCAATGGTGCCAAATTTAGATAGAAAGCAGGAAATTGGGGAATTTTTTTTGTCTAGAAAGCTTCTCTGAAAAGGGCCTTATTACTCAAATACATAGAGAATTGAGTCAAATTTGTAAAAATAAGAGCTATTCCCCAGTTGATAAATAGTAAAAAAAAATATGAATAGGCAGTTTTCTGAAGAATAAAGCTATCTACCATCATGTGGAAAAGTGTTCTATATCACTTTTGATTAGAGAAACGCAAATTAAGACAACCCTGAGCTACAATCTCACACCTATCAGAATGGCTAACATAATAGAAAAGTAAAATAAATACTGAAGGGCATATGAAAAAAAATATTGGAACACTAATGTATTTTTCATGAATTTGTGAACTAGTCCAGTTATTCTGGAGAGCAATTTGGAAATGTAACCAAAGGGCTTTAAAACTGCGCATGTTGTTGACCACTACTAGGTCTATATCACAGAGATCAAATACCACTACTAGGTCTATATCAAAGAGATCAAAGAAAAAGGAAAAGGACCCCTATGTACCAAAATATTCATGTCAGTTTGTGTGTGGGGGGGGGCTAAGAATTTGAAATTGGGACACCCAGTTGTGGCATATGATTGTGATGAAATACTATTGTGCTATAAGAAATGAAGAGTAAGGTTATTTCAAAATAATCTCTAATACTTAGATGAATTAATGCAAAGTGAAGTAAACAGACCAGGAGAACATTGTACACAGTAACAATAATATTAACCAATGATAAACTGTGAAAGATAGCCTCTTTGATCAATCCAAATGATCTAAGTCAATTCCAATGAAAAAAAATGTTATCTACCTCCAAAGGAAGAACTGATGAAGTCTGAGTGAAAAAAAAATAAGTATAATTTTTTAAACTTTCTTTTTCTTGCTTTTTTTGGTATCATGACCAATATGGAGATTTATTTTGCATGGTAATTGAAATCATATTACTTGCTTTCTTAATGCGTAGAAAAGACTTTAGAAAGGGAAAAAATTTGGAACTAAAAAATTTAAAAAGATGAATATTAAACATAAATAAATAACCTTTAAAAAATAAAGAAAAGAGAAATCCAATTTAAGCAGTCATTTTATTCTTTTGAGATTCTGTAACTCTTTAATCTAATCATTACTATTTTTTGGGCTTTCCTCATTGCCCTCACATGTAGTCAGTTTTCTAAACAGGAATTTGAAGCTTAATAAGATAAAAATACTTCTTCTACAAGAAGTCCAACATTTAATAAAATCTATGTGAATAATTGTTCAGTGAATGAGGATGTTGAGTACAAGGTCATGCACAAACAAGGAAGCTTTTCTCCCTAACAGCTTGTGATCTCATCATGTTAGAGGTAAAAATCCAGTCACCAGATAGAATAGTGGGTAAATTTCAATGATATTGGCCTTAGGGTTTGGTTGATTTTAATTTTCCAGCATCTATTCTTCCTTTGAAACTTCTTTTAAATGATCCTTCAATCCTCTGGAGCAAAAATTGATTCCAAGAAATTAGACGAGTATTTAAGTGATAAAGCTCAAAAGGGATACATATGTTTTAATTCTTAAAGAAATACATTGTCTAGAAGGAAATACAGAGAAAAATCATTAAAGGAAATTAAATAAGACAATATTCAGGCATAAGTGTAATAAAAGTATGCCAAACCTTGCCAAAACATTTCTCTTTATGGTCTCCTCTTCTGATTGGGAGGTTGGTATGGATCTCCATTTGAGTAAATGTACTCACAAACATTCTTCATTCCACACTCTGCTCAGCATGTGACTCTGTATTCCTTCTCAACTTTCCCCAACTCAGGAAGTTCTCTTCACATATTTTAAACTTCCTTTCATGTGTTTTCTTCCTGTATTAGAATGAAAGCTCCTTTTATTCTATTCTATATATTTATTCACTATTATTCTTTTCACTTGTATTTGTGTTCCCTGAACTTAGCACAATGTCTTACATATAGTAAGATCTTGGTAAATGTTTTATCTAGCTATCTTTCTACTTAACTATGTGTTTACTGATCTGTGTCTTTATGTATCAATCTAACGATCCATCTGCATATCATACTATCTACCTATCTACATTTTTATCTGTATTTATTTAGCCATCTTTCTGCCTGCCTACTTATCTTTCTGTCTGTTTTTGTCTTGTGTGTGTCTGCCTGCCTGTGTGACTGCTGCCTGCTGCTTGTCTTTCTGTCCAATTTCTGTCTCTGTCTCATTCTGTTTCTCTTTTTCTTCTTCTCCTTCTTCTTCTCCTCCTCCTCCTCCTCCTTCTTCCTTTTCTTCTTCTTCCTCTGTCTTTCTCTTTCTTTCTCTCTCTCTCTCTCTCTGTCTCTCTCTCTCTCTCTCTCTCTCTCTCTCATTTATATAGCACCTCAAGGTTTGCAAAGCACTTTATATATACTCACTCACAAGCCTGGATGGTATGTGCTATTTTTATTCTCCATGAGGAAACTTAAGCACAGAAAGTTTGACTTCACCAGGGAGTACACAGCTAGTTACGTTTCTGAGCCTGGATTTGAATTTAGGATTTCCTCACTCCAAGTCCAACACTCTACCCCCTGTGGCATCTAGCTGTTTCTGAAATATAACCAGAAGTCATCACAAAAACAAAACAAAACAAACAAACAATCCTCAATCCAAGGAATCATGAACTGAATTAAATTTAGAGTATATGGAAATGTTTGAGTGTGTATACATATATATATATATGTGTGTGTGCATGTATGTATACACAGTTATATACTATATCTCTCTATATGAGGCAGACTGTGTATGTGTGTGTATATATATATATACATATATATATATACAGAAATATATATATGAAAATACTATCAGTTGCCATGAAAACTGATAAAATTTAAGCCTCTCTGTGTCTGTGTGTATGAGATTAAGAGGAGAAATGATAAGAAGGGAAAACCGCAACAGGACACAGCAAGGAATGGGATAAAGAGCACAAGTAGAAAGGTTGGTTATGGCAATGAGTTCAGTGGAAAGAAGAATTTTATGGGAGGTTTTTTTTTAAAAAATCTCTGATGTGGTAGAGATGTTAATGGACAAGAATTAAAATCTTATTAGAAGCAACACATCATAGGGATAGGGCACTGACTTGGGAGTTAGAAAATATATATTTGAATCTTACTGCAGATAGTTAGCTTTGTGATTTTGGGTAAGTCACTTAACCTATGGGCCTTGATTTGCCTACCTTTAAAATGGGTGGTTGGGCTTGGTTGGACTTCAGGCTCTAGAGGTATCATCTAATGATAGTGTGATCTAAAGAGAAAATTATGAAAATAGGGATTGTTTGAGGGACTAGAGATCATGCTGGTATTAAAGGGTGAGGCTGATGTTTTAATTGTCACTTATACCTTAAACACACATACACACACACCCCTTCACTATGTTACACATGTCAAACAAACACAAATTTGAAAAAATAGTAATGCAAACCTTACATGGACAGCCCCTTGGCATTATGAATTGAAGCTATATGTTTTTAACTCATGTTATATCATGTTTTTACCTTTTTTTATGGCAAGTAAGGAACAAGAATGAACACTTTCCTATTTTTTTTAGAAACAGATCGTAAGAATTATGAAAAAGAGAGCTTCATTTTTATTAAGGTTTCTGTGGCATATGGTCTTTCAAGATGGCATTTTCAATCTAATATGATATATACTCAGCTGCCCTTTCAAAAATGTCTAGGAAACAGTATGGCTTTCCACATCAAAGTGAACTTAAACCTTTTGCCTCCTGACCGAATGCAGATGTAATCTGGATAAAGATGAATAAAAAAGTAAACAACTCCATCTGATCATACACAGCTGCCTAATGTGTTTATTGGAAGATTACAAGTAAGGTGCAGTCAATGCACTTTAAAATATCAGAGACAGAAACAGAGAGACAGAGAGAGGGAGACAGAGAGACAGAAAAGGAGAGAGAGAGAAAGAGGAGAAAGAGAGATGTATGCATAAATAGACAAAGTCAGAACATAGTCCTAGGAGTTTATCTTTAGGAAGTTAAAAGAATTCTATTTTCCATTCATTCATTGTATGATTTATTACAACTGTTCTGTAGAGCAGCACCCAGCAGAGCAGCTCTAGTGAAAGTTGGCTTCTTGTTTCCTTCATAAATCTTTTTTTTTTCTTTTTGAATGATTTATAACTTGGCTGTTTTTATTTGCTTTTCTCTGGAACTTGGCATATAAGTCCTTAAGCTCTGAGTCATTATTTCTCCTAAATTTAATTGCAATCCGTTTACTCATTCTTTTTTCATCAGCTCGAAGAGCACAAGAAATGTCACAAGGGATTCCATCACAACTTGTACGCTTCTGAAGCAGGGCAGCTGCCAACAGGAAGCAGATAATAATTACCATGTGAACTTCCATTGTTAAAACCTTGCTAGACAAAATGAGGACACATGGCTCTGTGGCATAAATCAATCCTCTTTCAAAAATCCTGCCAGTGTCCCATTTTAGCAAATACAAGCATTTTCCCAAATTAAAACTGCAATACATGGTTTTTTAGCGGTATGTAAGATTTTGAAAGTAAAGAGATGTCTTATTGGGGAATGGGTTAAAAAAAGTGGTATATGTTTGTAATGGAATGCTATTGTGCTGTAGGAAATGTTTAACTTAACAATTTCACATTAAACTGAGGTCACTGTAAACTGTAGTAGGAGAAGAGAGAACAAGGGAACAATATTTTAAATGATGCTATAGAATAATAATAAAAAAAAAAACCTTTAAAGCATCTTAAAATTCTAAACAGTACAATGATAAACCATAAGTTTGAAGAGTGAAAACAAACCATCACTCAGTTTCTGAGGAAAGATGAATTTAAAATGTAGAAAGAGATAAAGATTTTAAGACATTGTTGATGTAGATATTTGTTTTTACTAACCTATGTAGTTACATATCGTGGACTTCATTTTCCCCCCTACATTGCAGGGTAGAGGGGACTAGAAAAGAAACATCAATTTTATATTCAAAAAAGAATAAAGAATATGTCTTCTATGATATGTCACATATTTCAATATAATTTATTGCTAGGCAGGAGCAGTGTTGCACTGAATTAACATTTTAACACTTGAGCACTGAACCTCACTGTCAAAGAAGAATGGTGAAAATATACATCACAAAGATATATATATATACATGGACATACGTAAGTGTATATATGTGTTTGCATATTCTCTAATACAAATCCCTTAAGATTATAGTGAAAATGATTTTCTCTTGCTTTGTTCTCAGTAGATATAAAAATCTTTTGTGACATATACTTTTGATCGGGAATCTAGGTGATGCAGTAGTAAATTAAGGAATAAACTTAGAGACAGAAAGAGTTGGGTTTGAATCCTCTCTCCAAAGCTTACAAACTGAGTTACCTTGGACAAATCATTTAAACTTTTTTCCCCCTCAGTTTGCTCATGTGTAAAATAGGGATTATAAAATTGTTTACCTTTCAGGGTTGTTGTGATCATCAAAATATGGAACAAATGTAAAGCACTTTGCACTAAATGTTAGCTTTAACTATTATAATTATTTTATGGATGGAAGGAAATGTAGGTGGAAAGGAATAAGTCATAAGGGAAGAGGAAGGAAATCAAGAGGAAGAAAGAGAAATGAGAAGGAATAATAAGGCTGGAAACCTATGGACTGGAGGGAATTCATGAAGTATGTCTTTACACAAGCCCAAGGATTCTAAACCCTGATGTGAATCATAAAGCTAATTTTGGAAGGCTGAGAGAATAAGCAACTTTGTCAAATTTATCCATGATCTCTTAGCAGCAGTATCCAAGCTTTTCTGATCATGCACTCTTATCAGTAATCATTTTTATGGATGCCTCCTACTATTTATATATTTGCTTATTTATGCATTTTGGACATAAACTATCACATCAATCATTATATATTATATACAACACAACAATTATAAATTTTACAAGAAATAATATAAAGAGAAAATAATATTTGGTCCCAGAATCTAAAAGGAGTTACTGGAAAGGGGAAGAGGGATATTAATTAATTAAAGTACTTATGGTGTATCAATCACTATGGTAAACATTTCACAAATATTTCATTTAATCCTCATAACAATCCTAGGAAAAAGTCATTTTATATTATCCCCATTTTACAGTTGATGAAACCAAGGCAGTCAGAGTTTAAGTTATTTGCCCAGCAAGTTGTGCCACAGTGTTATCTCCAATAAACTGGAGTTTACTGTGTAAAGGACTAACATAGAAAGACCCATTCTTTTGAAAAATTACTTAGGTAGTGATGTGGAAGATAAAATGGAATTGGTAGAGATTTGAGGCAGAGAGACCAATTAGGAGGCTATGGCAATAGTTCAAGTGAGAAGTGATGAATGTCTAAATAATGATGTTGGTTCTTTGATATACAGAAATAGGTGAGCATTAAGGAACTTCCTCCACCAACAGCAGACTAATAAGACTCCTGATTTAATAGATGATTCCAGAGGGAGTTGCATACAGCATATTGAGATTAAGTGACATCATCAAACAGCTAGTAATTAGCTGGAATGGGATTTGAATATAGCTCTTCCTGACTACAAGTCCAGGACTCTATCATTACTTCATACAGAACACAGTTAGTAAAAACTAAAATGAATGAATGAACAAATAGTTGAATGTTATTGTCATGCATTAGATCAAAGAAGAAAAGCTAAATGTGTAAATGATCTTTTTTAGCTAAACCTCTGCTGTGGAAAACTCAGCAAAGATAGGAGAGGAGGTAGAATCTAGAAAAACAAAAACAAAGTTACACAAGCAGCTGGCGTCCAGTGGGCCTGTGAGGTCCTGGAAAAAAAAAAGAGAGAAAGATTAGTATTCTATTATTTTGGGGGTACTCTAGGCCCCAGAGATACTTCCTAAAAATAACCCATGTGAAAAATATTTAACATACTTGAAGATATAAGACTTTTCTTTCTTTTTATGTGTTTCTTCAATCTTTCCCAAATATGCTTTTTTTCAGAATTTTTAATTGTATTATTTATCTCCGTGTTTTTCAAGTTACTTTTTTAAACTATCAACTATTTAAACTATCAACAATTTAAACTATCAACTAAACTTCAATTCTACTATAAACCTAAGTATACAGAATAATATAAGGTATGGAAGTTCTACATTCTTTTCTTCTCTCTAGGCATTTGGGGTGTGTGTGTGTGTGTGTGTGTGTGTGTGTGTGTGTGTGTGTGTTATCCATCTCTACAAAGCTGACATTTAAATTGGTAGTGAATTTATCAACTTATATTACACTGTAATCCATGAGTTTTTATATGCTCTGCTTGCAACAAAGCTACTCATTTGTCATTTTGTCTTTATTTAGTTAGTTTTTCTTCCCAATAATATTAAACTGGACTTGTCTTTATTGTACCTCTTTTGATTTGGTTGTATTTTTCACAATATTCAGAGGTGATTTGTCAATACAAATCTGTTTCTAAGACACTTAAGTTTCCTATCTATTTCAAGAATCTGAACTTCATACCACCTTATTTTATCTACAAAAATAAGTATACTATTCAACTCATCTGAATTAGTGGTGAAAATATTTAACACTTAATTCTGGAAAAATCACTGTTGAGTATCATATTTTCCCCTAACACATTGAAATGGATCCATCCATTCATTCGTCCATCTACTTAATTATTCTTTGGAAAAGATCTCACATCTAGTTGTCCAAATATTAGGTTATTTGTCATTTTAAACACTAATATTTTAGGACACAAATTTGTCTTTTGTACCTTAACTACTTTTCCTTGAAACAAATATAATTTGCAACTCAAATAAAGGATATGTGTGTGTGTGTCCTTTTTTAATTACATTGCAATCTTCACAATATATTTTACCTATTGAACATTTACTTTATTCTATTCACATTAAATTTGATCACTTTATTCCACATCAATGTCAACTAATGTACTAGTGAATAAACAGTATAAATTTTAGTGTTGTTTCAGTTCCTATAGTTTATCCTCATTCCCATCTTGGGAACAGTGAAAGAAATCTCTCCTTTGGCAAATGTTCAACTTAAAAGAGTTTCCAAAGTTACTTTGCATAGAATCCATCTCAACTAAATCTGAAAAGAAAAGAAAAAAGAGAAATATAATTGATTTTTTTTCTTTAGTGGATTATGAAGAAACTTTGGCCCCCAGAGCTTAAATAGATTCTAGTCATGACTTTATTACTAATGTATTATATAACTTTGGGCAAGTCATTTAACACTAAGAATTTAGTATACCTCTCATATGTTGCACAGTGGTTTCAGCCACCATTTATTTGTTTACTTAGTTTTTTATTCATATACTTAATTTATTTTTATGTTTACTTTCATTTATTTATCTCTTTGTCTAGGCGTTCATTTATTAGTTTATTCATTAGTTTTTATTTTTAATAAGATGTTTCCTTCGGCCAACTTGGGAATTTGAAGTGGAATTTGTTGTTGGTATTGTTGTTGTTCAGCTTGTTCAGAGAAATCTCAGATTTAAGTTACTTTGATTACATTCTATCTTTACTCAAATGAGACACTTGGAGGTGGTGAAAATCTGTTAATTCTGAAAATCAGTGTAATGTAGGATCACAACATCATGTACTTAGAACTGGAAGGGACCTTAGAGGCCATCAAATCTACCTCCTCATTAATTTTTAGAGATGCGGAAATTGAGGCACAGATAGATTAAAGTGATTTGCCTTGAGTGACACAGCTAGTAAATCTCTGAAGTAATGTTCAGACAGACCAGTGCTGTGTTCTTTTAAAATATTCTGCTGTCTTTAATAAAGGAAGTGGCTTTACAGATGTAGCTATGACAAATATGGATACATGAGTGGTGTTAGGTCTTTTTTATTCCATTTGTTAAAAAAAATCTAAAAAGGAAGAAGAAAGAGAAATAGTAGATTATAATTACATGAACAACCCTACTACTTTTTTCTGTATATTTTTGTAGGACGTATTGGATAGCCATTGAACCTAACATGTGAGTATTGAAGTAAATAAATTACTCCTCAACAGACATCCTCTATTTTCTAAATGATTCAATTTCTAAACATTCCCTACTCTACTTTGGGTAACAGATATGTCTTCAGTAATATTTTTAATCTAGAATGCTAGATAATTTTATTATCTTTTTAACCTGTATGTTTATATAGAGCATATGATGAATGCTTCAGATTAACTACCCCATATTTTACAATGATAAATTTAGCAACAAATAGTGCTAAGGTTGGTAAACAATTATTAAATATTGTAAAACTGGTCATAGTTTTATATTTATGTTTTCTACTGGCTTGGTTACAGATTTTAGCTGATGATTACTTCCTCAGTCCTATGGGTACTATGGGATGCCTTTAATAAAGAACAAAACTGAACTTAAAAAAAAAAGAAAGAAAAAGCTGTTCCTCGGAAAAGTGCAGAGCTTGCTAAATTATTTTATGCTAGGCCATTAGTCAATATGGCATTGTCTGGGGCAGGAGGGAGAAAGAGGGACACCAAGGAATCTATAATGTTGGATTAAATAAATCAGATATCAAAGTACAGTAGCAACCCACAATATAGTACTTTGTGCAAGTTATATTCCTAGTGTCCTTAGCCATAACTTTAGTGCACCTGTCTAACCATGAAGAGACTTAGTCCACCTAATGATGTTATGTGGCAAAAGAAAGTTAATTCCATGGAAATATTATAAATGGAAGTTACATTTTTGGGCATTCCAAATTCAGAAGAAAAAAGCTTGAAATCAGGCTTTCAGTGGCATATGAGAATGAAGTAGAAGATCAGGCTGCCTGAATAAACTGGAATCTACCTAAATCCGGATACCTGACACAATAAGACACATGGGGTCCTTACAGAATTATATCAGTAGAAGTCAGTATGGGAGACACCTTTTTTCCTCTCCAAAATGCTTAGGTTAGAATTTAGTCCTGTATGAAAAGCCTTAGACAATTTTAGACATTGTTTGAAGGGGAAAAGACATTCAACCTATTCTCCACAGCTGAGGAAGATATGGCCCAATGTAGGTGAAAAAGCAAGTGGAAAATTTTTCAACTCTTGAGCAATGTGTTGGAAGCACAAGGTCCTTTATGAGAACTGAGCCTAAAATTTTAGGAATCAAATCCCCCTAACTTCCTCTGTTCCCAGTGAGAGTCAATGACAGAATGAATTGGAACTTGCCAGAATTAAGGAGTGTGTGTGTGTGTGTGTGTGTGTGTGTGTGTGTGTGTGTGTGTGTGCATGCACACATGCACCCATGCTCATAAATTTTGTATTCTCTTCTCTTTTCCTTTGTTCCTGACAGCTAGTTAGTTAGAAGAGATAGCTTGATATCTCTTTGTTGTGAAAGAAGATGCTTATCCATGGACTATTTGTATAAAGCATATAATATCTCAATAATATTTAACAAGACAAAGGAAGAATAAAAAACTGAGAAGCAAGGTTAAGCTAAGTTGATTATTAGATACTGAATGAAGCACAATAGTAGAAACATCTGGGGTTTTTTTTTGATTTTTGTTTTTATTTAGGATAGTGTTCTTTTATAAGATATTAACAGCATGTGTAAATTACATAGGCCAGGCAAATTATGGAGGGATATTCTTGTGGGAAAAGCAACTTGGCATAGGGGATAGACATATGGCCTTGGGATCTGGAAGAGTTTGTTTTTTAAGTTCCATTTCTGAAACCTACTGGTTGCATTACCCATTAAGACACTTATCCTTTCAGGGAACCCTGGCAACTATCTATACTGTAAGTTGAAGAGTAGGTAGTAGGTTTCTGTATTGCTAGAGACAATTCTTGGGTAAGAAATCTTGATTCCAATGAAATCACACAAAAATTGATCCCACAAAAAATTCCTCAATTATGCATTGTGACATGTGATTGATGAAGAAGATAGAGACAAGAAGCCCTGGGTCTGAATCCCCCTCCTAATACCTATGTGACTCTGAGCAACTCAACCTCTCTGAATCTCACTTTCTTCAACTGTGAAAAGGTTAATAAAATTCTTATGTTACAGGATTGTTGTGAGGCACAAATAAGATAATATATTTGAAAGGACTTTCCAAGCCTTAGTGTTTTATAAATAATTCTCCTTTTCCTCTTCCTCGTCTTCCTCCTCCTCCTCCTCCCTACTTATTATTATTATATGGAAACCCAACAATGTAAACAGTGGCACAGAATGTTAAAGATGGAAGAGGTCTTGGGAGTAATTTAATCCAATTCTTTTATTTTACAATGAAAAAATGAATCCCAGGGAAGACCTGGGACCAGAACCTAGATTATCTTTCTTCTAGTCTAACGTTCTTTTTATCATAAAACAAAAACAAAAACAAACAAAAACAAAAAAAAACAAACAAGAAAACTGCCTTCCTTTATCTTTGGCACTGACATTGTAATCAGGTCTTAGTGTATTTTGAAAATTGGCCTCAGAAGTAGTTAATATAATATTTTAAGTACAATTACACTGTCTATTTGAAGTAAAAAAGTTTCTGCAAAATTTGTAATGATCAAATTCAATAAAACAGTCAGCTGTTTTGAAACCAATTATTTTTAATGAAGCCAGACTGATTAGGAAACAATTGGTAACCATTTAGTTTTTAAATGACCCTGGGAAAAAAAACAAAACAAAACATCCTTCTGCCTTCAGATAAACCTGGATAAAAAGGTAGTTCCACAAAATAGGTTCCTTTTCTGTTCTCACTCTCCAGTATGGCAGTCATGTGCATTTCCCACTTCTTGGACTGAAAATGAAGAGTAGAGTAGTGTGATTCCTTTGGTAATAAGTAGCTGTGATTTTGAGTGGCAGGTAAACATGGATTCTGCCAGAACATTCCACCAACTTTTCTCTGAGGCTTTTATCTGAGGATGAACAATCTTTCTGAAAAAGAGGGATAATAGGAAGGTGACCTCTTCAAGCTTTCATCTGGTTTGTGCAGTCTTCTAGCTAAATGCAAAAAAAAAAAAGGAAGCATTCCTCAGTCTGTTTCTCCTTAATATCATTTCATTCACGTTGCTAGTTTATCTAGCCATAAAATGTGTTCAGATATGGATCTCATCTGAAAAACTAGTGTAGTAGTTCTTCTCCTGGAAATGGGCATTTGGTTTCAAAGGATTTCATACGAGTTAATCAAAAATGCATTTATATCATGAAAACACATATTCCCATTAAAATGGCCTATAAAATTAATGTTCAGTCATGTCTAAGTCTTCATGACCCCATTTGAGATTTTCTTGGAAAAATACTGGAGTGGTTTGCCATTTCCATCTCCAGATAATTGTATAGATGAGGAAACTGAGTTAAATGACTTGCCCACAAGGCTAGCAAATGTCTGAGGGCAGACTTAAACTCAAGAAGAGAAGTCTTTCTGACTCCAGCTCTGGCATTCCATCCATTGTGCCACCTAGCTGCCTGCATGTTTATTGGCCTATAAAATAGCCATTCAAAATGACAGATAAGTATAAAGAATTAATGGCCATTACTTGAAAATGAACAAGGACAAAATGCTTCTGTTTTCTAGTCACGAAAATTGAAAATAGTAGTGATAGATAAGGACCAAATATTTAACATAATTTATTTTGTATTGATCTCCTTTTAAATCAATCCACATTTTAAAAAATATTCTATATGTTAGTGGGATATATGCTATATTTTATGGTCATTTTTATTTCTCATGCATATTGAATGAACTCTGCTTTCAGAAATAAACACTGGCTTACTGGATGTGTAAAAAAAAAATGGTTCCTAAAATATTGGGAATCCATTCTGTTTTCAGTGACGTTTTAAGAAAGTCCTTTTGAAATATTTACTGTTCTTTGTGCCAATTCACCATCCTGACTTTTTTCTTCTGGCAGTTACTTCTAATTTATGATCTATGAATTATGTAATTATACTTTGCTGAGTATGTAATCTACACAAATATGTTCATATTAATTTAGAGTATAAGCACATGATGATATAAATATTTAGGGGATATTTTATTTTGAGGCAGATTATATTTTATTTTGAAACAGATAATTTTGATATATGTCTATTTCTCACTTCCAAAACAACAAATTTTACTTCTTTCTTTTTTTGTTTCTTTGTTCCTTCCTCTCTGTCTCTCTGTCTCTGTCTCTGTCTCTGTCTCTCTCTGTCTCTCTGCCTCTCTGTCTCTCTTTTTCTCTCTCTCTCTCTGTCTCTCTCTCTCCTTCCAGTGCCAGAATACATGAAACACCTCTAGATGTTCCACCACAGATCAGATCCTGTGATTTATCTATGCATTTTTATAATTAAATAACAGGGAAAAAAACTTTTAAATTCCCTACCCAATTACTTAATTTCTCAATCATTACTATTGACCTTAATTGCAGTAATTGTGTCCAATTTCAGTAATTGGATAATTGTCAAACCACAACTTAACATTGGACAAGGTAGCCACAGCAATTCAGTTATTTGGTGAACAAAATATTAGGAATTTTTCTTTTTGTGTTCTGAAGAAAATATAAGTTATATCCAAGTTAAATAAATGCAAAACAAATCAATTATTTTATTTGTTTATTCAAAGAAAGAAAACATTTTGATATTCTTAGTCTGTACAGCTTTGTCTCCAAATATCCTGAGTATTCTACATCCCAGAGCAAGGTAAAAAAGGCGCATGATGTTATTTGATGAAAGTGTTATCTGAGCACTGTTGATGTGACAGTTTTCAGATGTGGCCCATTAGGACATGGAACCACATTTGTCAAGGGAATTGCAAGGTCACAAATCTAATAGATTAGGAGCCTTGATACATTTTCTTGATCTTTTCAAATATTTAGTTAATAAATGATAACTGGAAACAATCATTCTCTTAATTAAGAACTAAAGTTAAAAAACATCAAGACGAGGAGAAAAGGTCTACTTTTTTGAAGGTTCATAGAAATGACTCTGCAGAGCATTAAGAGCAGATGCTACAGATTAAGTGCACAGCTCCACAGAATCTACCATTCCTTTGTTATAACACATTGTGTTCTCTGAGCCCTTTAGGTAATGCTTGTCAAAAGCTCCCTGACACAACAATTTCAGAATAAATATTTCTTTGACATATTCTGGAAATTAATTTAGACACCTTTGTCATCAACCGTGTGAGACATTAGCCTTCTGCTAATTTGTAGGACACCAGCATATTTGTTAGGTTCTTTTCCCCTCTCCCTTCCTCTTAAAATTGGAAATAATGCCTGAGAAAGGAGAAGATCCTGGGGCAGGAGCAATTTTCATGCGGAGCATGCACTCTCCTAGGCTTCTGAAGTATCTTCCATTTCTCCCTTATTTAAAGGGGAAAATGTTCTTTTCTCAGTTTGCTAATTGCCCTGGATGGCTCAGCTGTGATTGAAGAAAGGCATTCAGTGGGAAGAAACAAACCAAGGATTAGAAAGCCAGGCGACACTGCAGCAGGCATTGTTGAACTTGGCTCTCAGGGGCCTGTGAAAATCCTCTTCATTGTAGGAAGTTGTTAAGATTACCAGGCTGGAAACAAGCTGAGGAAGAAAAGGAAATTTTATTTCTGGTTGTTTAGCTCTCTTCACAAAGGGTGACATGCGCTTTCCCAAGCTTCTGCCTTTGCGTGATTAGGTACTCATTAAGTCATTGGCTTTATCTAAGCTTCTTTGATCTGATGGCTTCATAATATTGATTATATTAAAAACACACCTGTGAGGTCTATGAATTCATTCATGTGAACAGAGTCCGAAGAGGAGAAAAATTCACTGCTTCAAATTGAAGTGTCAAATGAAATTAAAAAAAATACTTATGTAACAATTTACTTCCCCCATCCCCTTATTAGACTTTGGAGGAAGCTAGGTGGCTCAGAGAACAGAGAGCTGAGCCTAGAGTGGGGAAGATCTGAGTTCAAATCCAACCTCTGACACTTGCTAGCTGTGTGACCCTGGGCAAGTCACTTAATCCCATTTACCTCAGTTTCCTCATCTATTAAATGAGGTGGAGAAGAAAATGGTAAATAACTCCAATACACTTGCCTCAATCCATTGGAAAAGGAAATGGCAAACCACTAAACTATCTTTGCCATGAAAACCCCATGACCCATGGGGTCACAAAGAGTCAGGCACAAATGAATGACTAAACAGCAACAGCTTCTGACTTCAGAGGTGGTGGACTTTCTGCCATATCAGAATCCAGATAATGCGAAAAATCTAATCATAAGATTTATTTTGAGCATTTCAAGTAAGATTATTTCTCTATAGCTCAGGTTGTCTCGTTATTTGCCTTGTTAGCTCAGGGTAGAAATGTTTGAAGGACAAGCAAGGCTGCCAAAGCTTATGAAAGGCCCTTATGAGTCCCCTCTGTGAATGACTCTAGAAAAAGAATAGTCACAATTAAAAGAAAAAGTTTGTGGGATACTAGAGAAAAAGCTCATGGTAAAGTAGTGATGGGGTATGGGCCCAAGCCGAGACCTTCGCACCTTTGCCCCAAAGAGAATCTGACTCCCATTTGCCTATGGCCCCAGAAAACGCTTAAACTTTTCTTACTCTGGTCTCAAAGGGTTCCTTATGGACTCCCCTTATCTCACTTTGAAAGCTCTAGCCCCACCTTTTGATCTTATTCAGATGCCTTTCAAGTTTCTTCCTTCCAGTTCCCTTCATTATCTATTCCCATTGTCTATTCAATCTCTCAGACATTCCAATCAGAACTCTCACCTACACCCATTTCCCAGTCCGTCCTCTGGTCACCCAAATTTACTTTAGTGTATATAAGATCCACCCTGGCCCCCATTTAAACTCTAAGAATTTCTCCTGCCCATTAGTCTTTACTGGTGTCACCTGGCCTATATGGTTTATCTCTAATAAACTTTTTTCTCTGGCTGAAAGAAGATTTGGGTTGAATTCATTCAAACAGGGCCCATGTGTTGCAATCTTGGGGTCCCAGCACCACTAACCTCTAGACCTCATCATATGGTTCCCTGACTGGGAATAACTGCCATATCCCAAACTCTTCTCCAGCCATGACTGGAAGGCACATAAGCCTTCCCCTCTCCCCAGTTTCTTTGTTGTCTTGTGGCTGGGAGGGGGATTTCCAAGCACTTAGCTAGACTTGGCTTGAAAGTGTTTTGGGGCCTGACCTCTCAGGTCCTGCTAGGTCAGATAGCTATGAGACTGTCTTGAACTCAGCCTAACGCTCTCAGGCTCTCAGTCCAGTGGTTCTGTTTGAGCACTTGGACCTGGGTACATGTTCTTTAGCATAGAGGACAGACTCCCTAGCAGGAAGTGTAGGTCCAATCCTCTCAGCTGCCTCGGCACTAGGGAATTGGGAAACTGTTGGATATTTTTTCTTTTTTTCTTTTTTTTCTCTTTCCTTTCCCCTAAGCCTGCAATGGGTCAATACTCTTCAATTCCTAAGAATTAGCCTTTGGGCTGTCTTTTACAAAATTGGAAAAAAATTTAACTTCTCTAAAGGACTTAAAAAGAAAAAGCTGGTATATTTTTGCAACACAGTTTGGCCTCAATACCACCTGGAAAATTATGAGGCATGGCCCATTTTTGGGACATTCTGACAAAAAATCCTCTCAGAGTTAGAAAGATATTGTCACAGAGAAAGAAAATGGGTGGAGACATCTTACTTAATGGCTTTTGTTGAGCTTTCTAGAGACCCCATTCTCAGGAAAGATTGTAAGATGCCCATAGTTAGAGCCATTCCACTAATGGGGAATGAGGATCAAATGGACTTTTTGGATGATCTTCTTCTTATGGATCCTAGGGTTATGGTACCTCCCTCTTCCCAACCTCCATCAGCACCACCTCCCCAGCACCTATCTCCACCGCATTCTCCTCTGGCCTCTCTGGCTGTTTCCCACTCTCCCCGGACCCCTCCTTCTGCTCCCCATCCTTTCCCAAACCTTCCTTCTGCTCCCCATTCTCCCTTGACCCCTCCCACATTTTCCTATTCTCCCCTGGCCCCCCTTGTTTCCTATGTCCACTCCTCCTTGCCCAACTCCTCTTTCCTTGGTTTCCCTTCCCTTTTACTCTGGCTCCTGCATTTCCTTTCCAGGCCCTTGCTCTGGGAAGCAACTTCTTCTCAGACCTTGAAGCATGGGCCTCATCTCAGCCTCTACTTCTGAGGAGACCCCTGCTCAAGCTCCAGACAAGGGTCTCAACTTGGTTCCTCCTCCCCAGACCTTTATTTCTGAGGAGACCACTACTCAGGCTCCAGACAAAGGTCTCACCTTGGTGTCTCCTCCCCTGACCCCTCCCCCTCCTCTGGTGCCAGCTAATCTTTCCCCTTGCCAGCCAGATTCCTCAGCCTTGCCAGTTCAGCCAGCACTTCTCAGGCACTCACTCACGAGAAGTGGGACTTCTTATCTCCCTCCCCCACCCAAGCCTCTGCTCCTACAGGGCCTTCAGGGCTTTTTCCTTTAAGGGAAGTACCTGCCTCTCCTAATGGGGCACTTAGGATACACATTCCATTCTCCATTTCAGACCTCAACCAGATTAAGGAAAATCTAGGTCGATACTCTGAAGATCCCACTAAATTTACTGAGGGCTTCAGGGATGTGTCCCTACAATTCAAACTTTCTTGGAGTGATTTGCATGTCCTCCTCTCTATCTGTTGTACCACTGAGAAGAAGAAGAGAATCTAGGA
Organism: Vombatus ursinus; assembly: GCF_900497805.2. Classification (NCBI taxonomy): domain Eukaryota; kingdom Metazoa; phylum Chordata; class Mammalia; order Diprotodontia; family Vombatidae; genus Vombatus; species Vombatus ursinus. Next base: position 13,879,167 of record NW_020949613.1, on the reverse strand, counting down.
ACAAGCCCAAAAATCTGGGGATCGTTTTACTAGTAATGACCTCACAAAATAACCCCCAGGAACAGCCACTGTTCCGATAGTGATCCGGGATGAGATTATCAAAAGAGTGAGGATGGAGAAAAGAGAGACTACATGATAATTTGCCTGTTACAAGGCCTGAAAATAACATTTCAAAAGCAAGTAAACTTTCAGAAGATTAAAGGAATTACCCAGGGAGAAAAGAAAAACCCTGCCCTTTTCCAAGATAGGCTAGTAGAAGTCATCAAAAAGAATACAAATTAAGATCCTGACTCTACAGAAGGAGCAGCAATCCTTAGCGTGTATTTCACTAACCAATCTGCCCCATGTATTAGGAGAAAAGTACAGAAATTGGCAAGGGGACCCCAAACACCTCAGGCCCAGTTATTGCAGATTGCTTTTGGAGTCTTTAATAACAGAGACCTTAGTTGCAGTAGAGGAAGAAGAATGCAGGCAGAGGGCTAGAGACAAAGAACATGCTCAATTCCTGGTTACTGCCATGGTCAGGAAAAGACCCAAGGGTGTTTCTGGTAATTTGGGCAGTGGAAAAATCTGCTTTTGATGCCACCAGGAGGGTCACTGGTCCAAGGAGTGCCCCTCCAGGGCATCCCCTCGGAAGAAGCCCCCATGATGGACGCCTCCAGGACCTTGCCCAAGATGTGACCAGGAAGGACATTGGAAGAAGGATTGTCCCTGAGGTAGGAGAAGTGGTAGAGCAGCCCCCCAGTACCCTGTCCTCCAGTCTTCTCAAGACTGGGGAAGACATCGGAGCCTGGGTCCTGGCAACACTCCCACTTTCTCCATCTCTCTCGCCAAGCCCTGGGCAGAAATTGAGGTAGAAGGTAAGGTTACCCACTTTATCACGGCTATGTTCTTTGCTTTAACCAATTACTCTGGCCCTTTTCACACCTTGACCCATCTAGTCATGGGCATTGAAGGAAAAACTAAGGGATGTCCCCAGACATACCCCTTACCCATCTATTTGAGAATCTGTTTGTTTAACTCCTCCTCCTTTATGTTCTCCTCTTGCCCTGCCCCCTTGTTGGGAAGGGACCTGATGATGAATTTGGGGAGCCAATTTTCTCTAGTTAAGCCTCCCACCTGCCTTTTCCCTCTGTCTGCCAGACCTCCCCATGTTCCCCTGGAAGTGTGGGAGACAGTTTGGGATCAGGGAATTCCTGGGCAAGCTACTCGCCACCTCAGCTGTTGTTCACCTCTGAGACCCTAATGTATCTTCCCATCGCCATATTTGTAGCCTCATCCAGGAGGCTTCTTTGGCCGCTGCCTTTGGAGTGCTTTTCTTGGGAACTGAAAGCTATAGGGTCTCTTTGAACAAAGTCCAGATAGCATGCCAGTCTGTAAAGTTTCAGGGCCACGAACTCCCAGTCCCAGCCACTAAGAAACAACTTCGAATTTTTCTAGGCATGGCTAGATTTTGTAGACTCTGAATCCCTAATAATAGTTTTACTGTTAAGCCCTTTTATGATGCTCCTCTGGGTCCTGACTCACTTCCTCTTGAGTGGTGCCTGGACCAGGCTAAAGCTTTTGTGATTTTAAAATCTGAATTGACAGCCATGCCCTCAACCCAGTCCTTGGGACCTGACCCTAGTCAGGCTGCTCATTTTTCAAAACAATTGAACTTTGTAGCTGCTGGATGACCTGCATGCCTCAGAGCAGTGCCTGCTACAGTCATTCTAATTGAGGAAGCCTCTAAATTTACACTTGGCTTCTGAAAATTAGTTAAACTGGGAAACTCATTAGACCACTTATACCCACATGACAACTCTTATCTCCCACCATGTGACATCTTAGAAAAAGTTCTCCTCCCCAATGCGACTTTCTCAGAAGTTTATGCCACCCCATTTATGCTTGCCTTCTCTATGGGCCACTCTTTCTATCTCAACACCTTGCTTCTCCACAGGGGAATATTCCCTTACTTGGGGGACAAAGTCCAAGGCCACTGGACAAGTTAACACCTCTGTGGAGGAAGGGCTTGTAAGAGTTTCTGCTGATCTTCTGACCTGCACTACCTGTGCAGATACCACTAGTGACAAAAATTTTGGGGAAGAGGTGAAACGAAGTGCCAACACATGGCAAGACCCCAGAACTACTGTCTTGGCCACCCAGTGTTTGACACACTATAAGAACTTTGGGGTGTGTACTCTCGGATATTTAGCACCCCTCTTCTCCATTTTCAGTGCCACACAGCCCACAGTCTCTAACTTAAGGGCAAAACATGGATTTTGGAGAAATGTCCTCTGGTCTCTCAAAAAGGGAGCAGAGTATCTCATGCCTTGGTATAACCTACAGCATGAACACATTCTCTCTAACCACACAGAGACTATTCACCAGTTGACAAATGAGACAGCTTATGATCTCATCCAGCAATCTTTGGATTCCTGAGTAAAAGTGGCTCTAGATAATAGAATAGCCCTGGACTACTTGTTTGCCTCCAGTGGGGGTTTATGTGGTTTAGCAAACACATCTTGAGGTCTTGGAATAGGTAATGAATCTGGGATGGGAATGTCCTGGGAGGTTGAATAGAAATAGGTAATGAAGGGTACTAGAAGGAAGAGGCATGAAAGGGGTCTGAATAAAATCAAAGGTGGGACCAGGGCTTTCAAAGGGAGATAAGGAGAGTCAATAAGGAAAAGCCATTGAGTGGAATATAGCCTCAGGTAACCATTTGAGACTAGAGTGAGGTCCAAAAATGTTTAAGGGTTTTCTGGGACCCATAGACAAATGGGAGCCAAATTCTTTTTGGGGCAAGGTGCAAAGGTCTCAGCTTGGGCCAATACCCCATCTTTATGTTATAGAAAGCAATAGGCCACAATGCACATGTCTTTACCACGATTCAAGCCAGTGCCCACTCCTCTGCCACTGAGCTATGAATATCAGTGAGAGCCTCTCCACTGTCCACTGCTACTGGGAGCACATGATTTTGCCTGCTGTCTGCTTCATCAGGTACCTGCATCCATGGCCACTGAATATTGTTTTCTCCTGGCTCCCACATCTGTGCCTGATAATGTTCTTCCAGCACTATTTGGCATCTGAATTTCTAGCTGTTGCCTGTTCTTTCAGGTCCGACTGCTAACCATTATGCTAAGACAGAACAAGTGACACTACTAGGGCTTGAGCTATTCTGCTCTATGCTGGGCATGAAACCTATTGCTCTGCTACTACTAGAACCTAACCTTACTCCACTGTGGCAGGCCTGACTCCATCCTCCTATGCAGAAGTTCCTGAGGGTGTGCACCATCACTACACTCTTGTACTAGGCAAGAGATATGTGCTGCTACTACTGGGACCTGAGCTATGTGTTCTGCAGGGTCTCTTTGCTGAAGTTTCTTAGAGAAAAATTAAAATTCATAGTTCATGAGCGAGAGTATAAAGTTTTAAAACTGATAGAGCATACCTGCCTGTCTTCAACTAATTTAAATGACGATACAATTGACATTTATCCATATCCCCAATTCAAGAAATGTTTTTGGCTCCTGGGAAGGTTTTAGTATTGCTCTTTTAAGTGCCTCCCCACAATGGACTGTATGAAGGAATTACAAGATCCATATGACAGGATTTTGATTGGCAGCTTTTAATCAGAATTAAAAAACAAACAAAACTCAGTTTTTTGTTGTTTTTTGTTTGTTTTTAGCATAGTTAGATAATCCAAAGATTCCAGAATCTTCCTTGGTTGGTATTCTTTCACTGCTGGAGTCTTTCTTGCCTCTGATTAATTCTTGGCTATGTCTATATACTATTATAAATGTAAAGAGTGCCATTGGTTCAGGTGCATAGCCAATAACCATTCAAGATCCAGCCATTCTTTTTGAATTCTCATACAATATGACTCCCTTAAAGCTGGTAGGGCTTTCATTCAGTAGTTCTCCCAGAGGCAATTTAGGTGATCATGAACATTAGCCATATAAAACATCCAGGCCTTTCAAGGCAAAGCACTACTAGTTTTCCCAATTTATTCAATGTAATGAGAGAAAAACTGAGATCCCTAAGTAAAACCTGAAGGAGACTTAAATCACTAAGGGTTGAGGGGGTAGCTCCTACTAAGTAACTACCACCTCTACGAAAATCACTAAAAATACTACCTCAAGCAAGAGGGAAAATCCAGGTTTACTTTTTTCTGCTAGGTTCATCCTTCAATTCAGAAAGCTCATTATTATTCCAATAATGTATAATTTGGGTAGCTCTAGCCCTGCTCTGTGACAGCTAGGCCTCCTGCATTATCCCAACTTCTGCACCCCTTCCCCAACAGGGTTGTCAGGTACTTTCAGGAGTTCAGGACATTTTTTTTCTCCCATCAGTTTGAAGCCCCACTGTGCCCCCAATGGCACTTCAACTCAGTGATACGTGGTGATGTGGGCTTTTAGACTCCAAATTTAATTCAGTTCCTTCATAGCATTGATTCCACCAAGTTCAGTTACCAAGCCAGTATCCTCATTGCTGCTTTTTACTGGTCCAAAGTCCAGGACACTTTTTCCTCAGTGTGTCAGTGATGGGCTGAATACAACATCTGGTCTATATTCCTGGATGTCTGGATCATATTGTGAGAGATGATCTCTCAGAAGTGAAGCCTCCTCAAAGGGTTAATTGTTTTTGTTAATAGTTCTCACAAAGGGCAGCAATTTGGAGATCACTGGTCATTTGGAGAGAGATAAGGTCAGAAGCCAGATAGTAAGAAGAATGGGAGGAGAGAAATTGGAGGAACCTGTTGCAGATGGCCTTCTCAAGGAATTTAATTGTATTATTGAAATACTCCCTTCTGACCTTGTCAAAACCCCAGTCAAACCCTGCTTTTAAGTATGTAGCAGAAAGAATAGAATAGCCCTAACCCCAACCCTTGCAAGACTTCCCACCCTTTCTTGTCTTGTACACAAACTTGTGTACTCTGTTTCTGGGGAAGATTTCCATGACTAGATTGTGCCCCCTTAAGCCCAGCCAATGGGATAAGGGGGAGGGGGTTTGGGAGGAGGAGCTCACCTTAGAGTATAAATAAACCTTGCTTTCTGTAACCAGCTTGTAGCAATACGTGTCCTCCCTGGCCAGTGCTACCAGGGGCTGTACCCTTTCACATGAGAAAGCAATAAACTCCTTTCTGCTTTCAAGGTAACTAAGTCTTTGTCTTGAATGTGAATAGTGGTCTCTGTTCCACACACAGTGAATCAAGGACTAGCCTAAATCAGAGACTCTTATTTACTGTACCTACAACAATGAGCCCCTAAGGCCTTTTCCCTTTAGCACATGGTCTCACTGGTTATATTATCCACATAGGCTTGGGGCCAGCCTCCTCCCTTCAGTCACAGACCTCTCTTTCAGACCTTCTGTGTTGTCTTCAACAGGAAGAACATCTCACTCTGACCTTTTGTTGACTCTGTCACTGCAGAATTAGATTATAGACATTATTTTAAAGTTGTTTGGAGAGGAATGGTGTAAGAGCTCTGCTGAATGCTTCCTCTACTCTGCCATTTTGGCTCTGCCACTGGAAGTCCTACAGTATCTTTAAAGGAGAAGGTAAGTACCTTGAAGACCTAAATCATCTCAATTATGTATTTTGGCCCTGGTTCATTGGAGGTGCTTAATGAGTCCTTGTTTGCCTGGTTATTCCAGGTAGATGAGGTTGGAGAGGGGTAAGATTGTCTATTTAAAGCTTATAAAATGACAAGGAAATTGAGTCCTGAAAATATAAAGATTTTTTTTCTTTTTTTTTCTTTTTATTTTTCAACATTTACTTACACAAGATTTTGAGTTACAAATTTTCACCCCATCTCGCCTCTCCCCCACCCCAAAATGACATGCATTCTGAATACCCCTTCCCCTAGTCTGCCTTCCCTGCTATCTCTCCCCTCCTTCCCCTTCTGTTTTCCTGTAGGGCAGGATGGATTTCCTATGTTTCTTATTTCCCAGTTGCATGTGAAAATATTTTTTTTCAAACATGTGTTTTTAAAACTTTGGGTTCCAAATTTTCTCCCTTCCTCCCTCTCCACCCACCTTCATTGAAAAGGCAAGCTACACATGTGCAGTTATGCAAAACGCTTCCATAGTAGACATACTGTGAAAAACTAACTCTATTTCCCTTAATCCTATCCAGCCCCCCCATCTATTCTATTCTTTCTTTTGACCTTGTCCCTCCTCAGAAGTATTTGCTTCTGATTACCCCCTTTCCCAATCTGCCCTCCTCTCTATCATCCCCCTACTCTTCTGTCCCCTTCCCCTCCTATTTTCCTGTAGTGTAAGACAGATTTCCATACCCAATTGAGTGTGTATGTTATTCCCTCCTTAAGTCAAATCCTATGAGAATAAGATTCACTCATTCCCTCTCACCTTTCCCCATTTCCCCTGCACTGTAAGAGCCTTTTCTTTTCGGTTTTTTTGTGAGATAATTTACCCTGTTCTACCTTTCCCTTTCTCCTCCTAGTATAATCCTTTCTCACCCCTTAATTTTATTCTCCAGATATGACCCTTTCATCTTCAACTCACCCTGTGCCCTCTATCTATCTATCTATCTATCTATCTATAGATACACATATATAATTTTTTCCCTCCAACTACCCTAATACTGACAAAGGTCTTATGAGTTGCAAATATCATCTTTCTATGCAGGAATGTGAAGAGTTCAACTTTAATAAGTCTCTTATGATTTCCCTTTCCTGTTTACGTCTTCATGTTCCACTTGAGTCTTGTATTGGAAAGTTAAATTTTCTACTCAGTTCTGGTCTTTTAATCAAGAATGCTTGAAAGTCCTCTATTTCACTGAATGACCATTTTTTCCCCTGAAGAATTATACTCAGTTTTGCTGGGTAGGTGATTCTTGGTTGTAATCCTATCTCCTTTGCCCTCCAGAATATTATATTCCATGCCATGCGGTCCCTTAATGTAGAAGCAGCTAAATCTTGTGTTATCCTGATTGTGTTTCCACAATACTTGAATTGTTTCTTTCTGGCTGCTTGTAATATTTTCTCCTTGACCTGGGAGCTCTGGAATTTGGCTACAATATACCTAGGAGTTTTCCTTTGGGGATCTCTTTCAGGAGGAGATCAGTGGATTCTTTCAATTTCTATTTTACCCTCTGGTTCTAAAATATCAGGGCAGTTTTCCTTGATCATTTCTTGAAAGATGATGTCTAGGCTCCTTTTTTGATCATGGCTTTCAGATAGTCCAATAATTTTTAAGTTCTCTCTCCTGGATCTGTTTTCCAGGTCAGTTGTTTTTCCAACAAGATATTGCGCATTGTTTTCTAATTTTTCATTCTTTTGGATTTGTTTTACAGTGTCTTGATTTCTCATAAAGTCACTAGCTTCCAATTGCTCTATTCTAAGTTTTAAGGAAGCATTTTCTTCAGTAATCTTTTGGACTTCCTTTTCCATTTGTCCAACTTTGCTCTTTAGGGCATTCTTCTCCTCATTGGCTTTTTGGACCTCTTTTGCCATTTCGGTTAAGCTATTTTTTAAGGTGTTATGTTCTTCAGTATTTTTTTGGGTCTCCTTTAGCAAGCTGTTAACTTGTTTTGCATAATTTTCTTGCATCACTCTCATTTCTCTTCCCCAGTTTTTCTCTGCTTCTCTTACTTGCTTCTCAAAATCCCTTTTAAGCTCTTTCAAGGCCTGGGATTGATTCATATTTTTCTTGGAAGCTTTGGATGTAGGAGCTTTGACTTTGTTTTCTTCTTCTGGTTGTATGTTTTGATCTTCTTTGTCACCAAAGTAAGATAATATAGACTGACTCTTTTTGCACTGCTTACTCATGATCCCAACCAATTACTTGAGTTTTAAACTCTTTGTTAAGGTAAGAGTCTGTTTCCAATGTGGAGAATGTACTATCTCAAGCTTCAGGGGTTTGTATAGCTGTTTTCAGAGGTACTTCTAGGGACCTGAAAAGTGTCAGTTCTTCCAAGGTGCTATGGTCAGGGGCAAGCTCCACCATGCCAGCACTCCTCCTCGCCAGCGTTCTTCCTCGCCCGCGTTCTTCCTCGCCCTGGGACCACCCCTCAGAACTGTGACTCAGATCCAAGCAGGGGCAAAGCAAGAGATTTGTGCCTCAGCCCTGGCAAAGAGATCCTTGCAATCCCTCTCTGATCAGCCACTCGATTTCCCCTCAGTCTGTGGGCCAGAAGCTCAGGACGCAGCTGCTGCCCCGAGGGCACGCTCTGGACTTGGGGCTGAGACCTAGCTTCTTCTCTCACCACAGTCACAGACTTTTCCCACTGACCTTCTAAGTTCTCTTTGGCGTTCGTGGGTTGAGAAGCCTGGAAACCGCTACAGCTGCTCGCGATTCAGTCCCCTGAGGCCTCCTCTAGGATCGCTGCGGTCTGTGCGCCCACGCGGAACTGCGCTGCTCTCCCAGCCCAGCGGGATACACCTTTCCAATCAGCCATGCAGGTTGTCTTGGGCTGTAAATTTGTTTTACTCTGTGTTTTTGTGGGTTCTGCTGCTTTAGAATTTGTTTAAAGCCATTTTTTATAGGTATTTGGAGGGGTTTGGGGGAGAACTCTAGCAAGTTACTGCTTTCCCTCCACCATCTTGGCTCGGCCCCCTGAAAATTGAAGGAAAAAAGGTTTGAAGGAAAAACAAGCAAACAAACATAATAGAACTGAGCCTAAACCATTGGCCTTGATTTTCACTCCAATGTTCTTTCAATGTTCTTATATTGCTAATCAAAACACTTCATTTGATGATGAGAAAAGAGAGACTTAGATAAATTAAGTGGCACCTTTGAAGTCCCTACTACTATGTTTTGGCATACTAAGGGTTAAAATTTAGAACTTTGATTCCAAGGCAAGTTTTTCTTTCTCTACAAATCTGTCCTATGGATAAGGGCTTTATTTAGCTACTAGTTAACAACACAGTCAGGGTCACAGAATTTTTCTTAGAGACCAATAACAAATTTAAAAAAGTATAGAAATAGTATAGCTGTATTTGTAAAAGATGAAAAAGAATCTTTTTCTTTGATTGAAAGCATTAAAATGATATTTATAAACAAAAATCAGTAATGCTTTTGACTTTATACAATGTGAGTACTACAACTTTATTCTGAACTTTTTTTTTTCTTTTATTTCCTGGCACTTTCTAGAGCAACACTTTCTAAGTCATCTGGTATTATGAAGTAAAATAAGTCAATTAAATCAGGGCAGAGTAGATATTTACTTTGGGGAAGCTTTCTTTTCAAAGTCCTTTTATTTCCCTATAAGGATTAAATTTTCAGCAATATATTTTGTGTAATAAGATTTAAGTATCTAAGGCCCCCAAGATTTGCTCTACATAAAGCTTCCACTGAAGCAATCTCTAGCTGCCTAAGAAACAGGCTGCTGGTGTTTTTATCCCAGCCCTGTGAAGCCTGGAAGACAGGCTGCTGTCACACCATATTTCATCCCACAGGTCCTGGAGCTCATATTTTTCATGCTTGGTAATGTAGGAAGTGATTCACCCCACCACATCTAATGAGTTATTTTCTAGAAATGCCATATCTACATAGTCCTGCCAAGTACAACCCATCAAGGCATTGGAGTTGTTTATGCATGTCTCCTTTTGTGTATAAGGAATTTGTAAACATGCTTTGTGAATTTTACTTTTAAATGTGCCAAACAGCAGGAAGGGAGCAATTAACTTTGACTGTCTCACATAGTTTCCAGGGGAATTTGAATCACTCTAGAGTGTTTGTCTGTGCATTTGTGTTTCCATTTTTAAAAAATGAGTTATAGATTTTCTCAATATGAAGGTAATTTTGCTATATTGGAATACTTCATCTCATGTTCAAATGCATCTTATATTGGACTGACCACGTTCAAAGGGCATTAGGATATCATAATGCATGAATGATGAAAACTAGAATTTAGCTGTGGTCAAAGCATTATCTATGGGGCATTTCTTTCCTTATGTAAATTGTAACTCTGTTAGATGATTCTTGATATCCATAATAGCAGTTTGGAAAAGAGCACTAAATTGCAAGTTTGCATGTCATAACCATAGAGACCATGCCTATATTTGTCAAAATGCGGGCTACATTTAGAAAATCAAAGATGTGTATATATGTGTGTATATTGTTAAATCCAGTGGCCTCATTTGAAAGGAAGCTCTAAGCTTAAGGTTCATTTCTGATAGCTTGAAAAAATTTATGGAAACATAATATAATTGGGAGGGGATAAAATTTGGTGAAAGTAAATATGTGTGTACATGGATATGTACATATACATATATGTACTGTGAACCCTGCACTCCATGAACCCCACAAACCCCAATTTGTAACAGAGCCTGCTCTAAGAAAGAAACAAAACTGGGGTACATGTGTCCACGGTTTAATTTCTCTCAAGCAGGCTTGACATGCATTTCATGGGAGTTCAGTCTAAAACTGCCCCCCCCCAAGGGGGCCAGTTCAGAACTGTCTCAGTTTGAAATTTTGGGGTATAGCCTTATATGAGCTTCAAAGAGTAAGTGTTCCCAAGGGGTGCCAATCAACCGTGATTGGTCGACATACTGGGAGGTGGGTGGGTTCCTTATATCTCAGTTCACAGGGGCTGATATTGCCCTCCATCAAAGGAAATACTAACCCCAGGCTTGGGAGTCTGTCTCCAACCAAACCTGAATAGGCTAAAATCAATTGAGGCCTGGATTGGAGTTTGACCAAGATAAGAAGATTCAATGCAATCTCATTATTAGAGAGGTCCTTCTGAACAACTTTGGACAGAAGCCTGGCAGGGTGGAGCTCTGAGTCTCCAAGACACAGATTACCAAGAGAAATAATTTTTAACAGTATATGTATGTATATATTATATAATATTGCACAATATAGAAATATGTTTATATATCACTACATGTGCTGTATGTTTATAATGAATATAGGTGTATGTATATATATACATGTATGTATGTGTACATATATAAACATACATACATACATGTACACATAAATAAGTTTCTTATAAACTTCTGGAATCAAAACAGATTGATATTTACTCTGCAACTCTATTGTTTAGAAGGTTGTTTGGGGCAGTGAGAGGATCACAAAATCAATATTGGCTAAGTGTAAGACTTGATCTTGATCTTCTTGACTTTTGTTCTTGCCATGGTGACATTCAAACTGATCATTCTAAGTTACTTGTAGATCCTTGTGATGGATGAGAATTGGAAGAAATGATGGTAGGTGGTGATAAGATATATGAACTGTATAGCTACCTACCTACTAGAAACTTAAAAAAAAATCATCAACATCATCTTGTTTCTTTATGATCTTTATTATCTTGTGAATGCTCAGGAGTTAAAAGAAAAAAAAATGGAACTTCCTAGCCATCTCCATATTAAGGTGCTGCTATGCTTTTACAGTCATCCTTATCTACCCCTCACTGCGACCTTGAAATTTGACCTTTGGGCTCATATTGATAGGTGAATTTTTGCCTAAAAACAGGACTCCATGTCACTACCCATATATACATATATACATATATACACACCATACATAACTACACTCTAGCTATCATACTCATCTACCACCCAATAAACCCTTAGACAATCTTGGATCTCACTTGAACTGGATCTCAATTCCTGCTCATCTCCACACTATAGAGCCACTTACATTCTGCTCTCTCCTCTACCCACTTCTCTTTACCCACTGTAAAGCTTCTCTTTACATTATAATGTAAGTTACTTAAGGCCAGGAAATGTCTTGCTTGCTTATATTTGTATCTCCAGTGTCTAGCTCAATGCCTGATATATAGCAAACATTTAATAAAATAAATGCTGTTTTTATTTATTGATCTAGTCTATTTGTTACAGGTAAATAGAGTGATAGGAGGTAATAGAAGAGGTGGTGATGCTAGGTGTGTGTTTTGGGTGGAGGTGGGGGGTGCGGTGGGGAACATGTGGAGAATTTAGGAGGCAAAGTAGCAGAAAATTAAATCCTAAAAAATTGGTTTCTGGGGTCTATTGAGTTCCAATCCCTAAACTTGAGCCATGAATGCAAATATTCAAATAAATATCATATCTTTACTCTATAAAATTGAAATAATTTACCAAAACCGACATCTGTATCCACATGATGTTTATTTTAGTCTAGAGCATCATCACTTCTTATTTGAACCATAATGGAAACTAATTGTTTCCCTGCTTCCAGTCTCTCTCTACCCTGTAATTCATCCTCCATAGCCACCAAATCAACATGCTTTTTTTTTTTGTTGTTTGTTTGGTGAGTCAAAGGGGTTAAGTGACTTGCCCAAAGTCACAGAGCTAGTGAATATCATATGTCTGTGGACAGATTTGAACCTGGCTCCAGGGCCGGTGCTCTATCAACTGTGCCATCTAGCTGGCCCCCCAAATCAACATTTACTTTTTTAAGGCAATTGGGGTTAAGTGACTTGCCCAGAGTCACACAGCTAGGAAGTGTCAAATGTTTGGTCTGAGACCAGATTTGAACTCAAGTACTCCTGACTTCAGGGCCGGTGCTCTATCCACTTCGCCACCTAGCTGCCCCTCAAAAGCAACATTCTTAAAGCACAGGTATGATCACCTCTTTCTGTTAAATTGGGGACCTCTAGCTTAAAATGCAAATTCTTCACTTTGTTATTTAAATCTAGTTCCCCCCTCTACTTTCAAGTTACTCCTCTTAATGTACTCTTACTTCCCTACTTGTTATTCTCTAAAATTAAAAATCTTCCTCCCATCTCTGTGTCTTTGAATAGTTTCTACTCAGTCTCCAACTCCATGATTGATATCTATTTTCTTCTTTATCAACTCAAAATGTAAGACCCTTTAGTTCTTTCAAGGCTTATATCATGTGCTGCTTCCTGCAGGAAGCCTTTTTTGTTTTTCTAGGTCCCCATTGGTAATGATAGCATCTTCCTAAAATTGCTCTTATTATTTATCCATTTACATGTTTACTCTTGACCTGATGGAATTGTTAAAAGTTATGTTCACTCAGTTACCCATTGTTCCCAGCCCTGCTTATCAAACAGTGTTGGGGGAGGTTCTGGTAGGGAAGGAGACACCAAGTCTGCAGTAGTTGTATTAGGTGCTTTTTGTCACATACACCTACCTGCAGATTGTTACATTATTGCTAGTTTGGGGAGGGCTGAGATGGACCTATCTAGATTATTTTAAAATTATCTATAAAAATTGGCCCCACCTTAAACCCATTGCTGAATTTCAGTGATCTGCCTGTCAATATGTTGCTCCTTTTAAGTACTTACAATAAAATCCTTTTAATTCTCTTTATCCTGAGTTTTGCATAATCAGGATGAAAGCCCAAGTGAAGAATTTGCCTTTCAACAGAATGTAAACTTCTTGAGGGCGGATATTCTTTCAGATTATTATTATCTTCATCATTAATGTAATTTTAATAATGATAATAATATTAGAAAATATTTATAAAGCACTTTAAGTTTTGAAAAATATAAATATTATCCTATTTTAACCTCACCACAATCCTGAGTGGTAGGCACTGTCATTATTCTCGCTTAACAAATGAGTAAATTGGGATCAATGGGTACTAAATGTCTGAGGCTGACATTGAAAATCTACTTTCCTAAATCCAGGTCTGGTTTGAATTTGTACCTCCAATGCCTTCATTTTGGTCTACTAAAAAACAAACAAATAATTTGTTTGGGAGGGGGCAAACATAGACTATTTCATTCTGTCAGTCTAATAGTCTCTCTACTGAATGATATAAATAATCTTCAGATTAAGAACTGGTTCATTCTTTGTGCTTGTATTACCAACACCTGACAAAATGCTTGGCTGTTGCACATGCTCAATAAATGTTGTTAATTATAGTCTTAAAGGGTTATTTGGGGGCACTTTGAGTTTAGTGATTTTAAAGAGGCCCACAACAGGAGAAGTCAACTAACAAAAAGACTTTGGCTACTTATTCCTGATTGGCTAATCATTGTCCACGATCACACAGTGACCTTGTGTCAGAGTTAGGATTTTCTACTCTTCTATATTGTCTGGTATGTACTTGTCTCTATATTTGTTGTCTCCTCCATGATGATGAAATCTCCTTTAATCAATCAGATATCATTTATTTAGCACCTAGTAGGACCCAGACACTGTCATAAGCATTGGAGATTCAAAGAAAGCCAAATAATAATAATTAATATTAAATATAACAACAACAATGATAAATTCCTTGTTCTCAAGGAACTCAGTCTTATAGGGAAGACAACATGCAAATATCAGCTTATGAATAATATATACAGGATAAATTGGGGCTATAGATGTTTATTGATTAACTGATTGGTTGACTTGAATTGGTTTTCTTGTCTGCAATACCAACTTTATAGCATTATTGACAAGTTGCCTTTGCATTGAAAATAGTAGGTCCTTATTTGTTTTTGGAATTGAGTTGAATTCACCATTCAGTCTGTCACCAGGCAGAACAAATGAAGACAGACCCACGTGGAAGGATCACATACAAATGTGTCATAGTAATAATAGCTAATAATAGTTATTATAGTTAACGCATATATAGAATATGCTATGTGCCAGGCATTGTGCTTAGTGCTTTACTATTATAATCTCATTTTATCCTCACAATGATGGTAGCTAAATCCCCAAAAGCAAAAACCCTGGACTTTCCCCCATGGCCAAATCTTTGGTTTTTGCCTGAGGTTATAATCCCATTAACTGGCTTTTCTTTGTGGCTATATATGATCTCCCAATTCTGTTACCCTTAACCTAGCCTAGCCCTCCCTATATCCCCTGGCCATTTCCCACACTTAATCCTAGCTAGGCTCCATTGTCCAGGTCCCAGGGGTCCTGTTCACCCCAGTTTACTGGCCACTTCCATTCAGATCTTACCTCGACCCCTCCTACAGTCACTCCAAACTACTTGGCCACTATTAAATCCCTCCCACAGTCTTTCTGTATATAAGGTCCATCTTGTCACCATTAAGGTGCTCAGATTCCTAAAATCTAGCCATGGCTAAGATTCTTATAATCTAGCCATGGCTTAGATTTTCACAATCTAGTCAATAGCCCACAGATGCTCAGTTTCCTTGAGAATCTAGCGAATATGGCAGATCTTCAATAAACCTTATTTTTGGCTGAAAGAAGGCTTGGATCAAATTCTTTCAGGCAAGACTTGCGTGTCGTGATTTTGGGATTCCAGGACCCCTAAACTCTATATCTCATCAACAACAACCCTGGAAGTAGTTATTATTTTCACAATTTTACAATTGTGGACCCTGAAACTGAAGTTAAGTGACTTGCCCAAGATCTCACAGATGATTAGTGTCTGAGGCTGGATTTGAACTACAGGCCCAGTGTTCT
Source organism: Vombatus ursinus (assembly GCF_900497805.2). Classification (NCBI taxonomy): domain Eukaryota; kingdom Metazoa; phylum Chordata; class Mammalia; order Diprotodontia; family Vombatidae; genus Vombatus; species Vombatus ursinus. The sequence continues at coordinate 13,863,886 of NW_020949613.1, read as the reverse complement.
ATTCACTGTACCACCTCTCTCCCCTAACTTAAAACTGGGAAAGTTTTGTAATTGGTAAAAAAAGAAGATAGGAAAGGAATCCTTACTTGAAGGGACTAAAGGAGAATCTAAGCCATAATAAAGAAAGGGGTAAGGCTTATCCTTAAAGATCATCCAGCAGTTTTCATTCAAATCCAACTCATAAAACTTTGATTAACCTCTCTTTATAATCAAAACACTAAGCTAGATCCTGAGCATAAAAAGAGCTTAAAAGAAGCAAAACTTTTTTTCAATGTCTGTTATTCTTTATTACCTCCTTTTTATTTAAGAGGGCAAAGGAGAAAGACAGGAAAAGCATCTGTGTTTTTGTAGTTGTTGCTGTTGTTGTTTGTTTGTTTGTTTATGGAGAGATAGAGAGCTATATTTGGATGACAGAATTGTGATTAAAAAGCTAGTTAGGCTTGTTTGCTGAAAGAGTCACCTAGGGCATTTTTATTTGCTAAATTCTTGTCAAGTGAATAGGTAGGTGGGTTTGTTCTGCAAGGCCTTGACATAGCCTGCTTAATGAGCTTTTAAATTCTTCCTCTGGATCACTGCCTCGTCCTAGTGGAAGGCTTGCAGAGCTCAATGAAACTATGAACTGTTTCATTCAGGATTGCCTAAGATGGTTAGGTCATAGTATAGAGTTCTGATAAAAGGAAATCCACTGGAGATGGAAATGGCAAACCACCATAGTAATTTTGCCAAGAAAATCCCATGGACAGTATTAAAATTATAACAGATACGACAAAAGAAAATGAGCCTCTCAGGTAACTGTCCAACATGGTACTGGGGAAGAGCAGAAAATATCTGTGTTGAGGTTAGAGTTGGGAGAGCTGGGTCAGGTGTGAAAGAATTCACTTAGACCTTCCCTGTAACCATTGGGAGCTTTATTGACACAAAAGCATTGGGTTAGCTCTGGGAAGAGGACTAGCAACTTACAAAGGGATAAGGGTCTGTTTTATATGACAAGATAAGGGGGAGGATTGTCATGACACAGGATGAGGAAGATGGATGACAGGATAGTGGACCAAGGATAAGGAAGATGGCAAATTTTATGAGTCAGGATGAGGCAGACAAGGAATTTTTATGGTCCAGGATAAGGGAGAAGTTTTACGGTATCTCAAGACAAGGGAAAGAAATTCTAGAATGCCCTCAAGTTCAGGAGGGGCCTCACAAGGTACTGGAAAAACAACCCTTAATTAAGATTTGTTTCTTTAAAGAGCTTTTAGCTTTTAGGGCATTGTTTGCTTTTACATCACCTGCAAATACTAATGAAACCACTGGGCCTAAGCCAAAAGGAAGCTGTGCTGCAGATATGTCTAATGATGAAAGGAAAGTCTGATGCTGTAAAGATCTTTATTGCATGGGAACCTGGAATGTAAGCTCCATGAACCAAGGTAAACTTGATGTGGTCACAAAGGAGATAGAAAGATTAAACATTGACATGTGGGGTATTAGTGAACTCAAATGAATGAGAATGGGTGAATTTAATTCAGGCAATCATTGCATATGCTGCTGTGATCAAGAATCCCTTAGAAGAAATGGAGTATCTCTCATAGTCAATAAAAGGGTGAAAAAAGTAGTATTGGGGTATAATCTCATAAATGACATAATGATCTGTTCAAATCCAAGGCAAACTGTTCAACTTCACAGTAATATAAGTCTATGTTCTATGAAGACCTACAACATCTAGAAATACTAGTAAAGGAAAAAAAAAAGGATATCAAATTATTATTATCCCATAATGGAATAACAGGCAAGTTTGGGCTTGGAGTATAAAATGGAACAGGGTAGAGCCTAAAAGAGTTTTGTAAAGATTACCTAGTCATAGCAAACCCTCTTTTTCAACAACCCAAAAGGCAACTCTACACATGGATATCACCAGATGTTCAAAATCAAAATTAACCATATACTTTCCAGTCAAATGTGGAGAAGCTCTATATATGGTGCATTAAAACAAGACCTGGAGCTGACTGTGGCTTAGATCATGAGTCATGAGCTTCTTATTAAAAAAAAAGAAAAAATAGATTTAAATTGAAGAAAGTAGGGAAAGCAATCAGACCATATAGGTGTGACCTAAATAACATCTCTTATGGATATGAAATAGAAGTGATGAAAAGATTTAAGGGATTATATCTGGTAGATAGTGTGCCTGTAAAAGTATAGATAGAAGCTCACAAAAGTGTATAGGAAGCTACAACCAAAAAAAAAAAACTGAAACAAAAACATTCCAAAAAAAAAGAAAATCCAGTAGGTAAGATGGTTGTCTAATAAGGCTTTATGAATAGCTGAGGAAAGAAGGAAAGCAAAAAGAGAAATGAGAAAGGGAAAGACATATCCAACTGAATGCATTATGACAGAATAGCAAGGAGAGTTTCTCTTAAATAAGCAATACAAAGAAATAGAAAAAAAACAATACAATGGGAAAGAAGAGATCTTCAAGAAAATTAGAGATATCAAAAGCATGTTTTATGTAATAATGGTCACATTAAAAGACAAAAATGGTAGGACATAAAAGGAGTTAAGATTAAAAAGAAGTTTATATTATTATATATATATAAGATTTATAGACAAAAGATCTTGTCATTGCTCTTTTTAAATGTTTTATAATTTTTATTTATTTTTACTTTTTAATATTCATTTTTATAAGATTTTGAGTTCCAAATTTTCTCCCCATCTTATCCCTCACCCATCCCAAGAGTGCATGCATTTTGAATATCCCTTCCCCTAATCTTTCCTCCCTTCTGTCTCCATTCCCCTTCTCTTATCTCCTTCCCCTTCTATTTTCCTGTAGGGCAGGAAAGATTTCTATACCCCCATTGCCTGTATATCTTATTTCCCAGTTGCACATGAAAACCATTTTTAACATTTGTTTTTAAACTTTAGGTTCCAAATTTTCTCCCTTCCTCCCTCCCCACCCACCTTTATTGAGAAGGCAAGCAACTCAATACAGTTTATACATGTGAACTTATGCAAAACACTTCCATAGTAGTCATGTTGTGAAAAATTAAGTATATTTCCCTTAATACTATCCCGCCCTCATTTATTCTTTTTCCTCCTTTGACCCTGTCCCTCCTTTGAAATATTTACTTCTGATTACACCTTCCCCAAATCTGCCCTCCCCTCCATTATCGCCCCACCTCTGGTCTCTTATCTCCTTCCCCATTTTCCTGTAGAGTAAGGAAGATTTCCATACCTATTTGAGTGTGTATGGTATTCCCTCCTTAAGCCAAATCCAATGCAAGTAAGATTCAGTCATTCCCTCTCACCTTCCCCCACTTCCTCTCCACTGTAAAAGCCTTTTCTTGTAGGTTTTATGTGAGATAATTTGCCCCATTCTACCTCTCCCTTTCTCCTTTTCCCTGTATAATCCTTTCTCACCCCTTAATTTTATTTTTCAGATATCACCCCTTCATCTTCATTTCACCCTGTGCCCTCTCCCTATCTACCTATCTGTCTATATCTTTATATCTATCTCTCTCTATATCTATCTATCTATCTATCTATCTATCTATCTATCTATTTCCCTCCAGCTACCCTAACACTGACAAACATCTCATGAGTTACAAATATCATCTGTCCATGTAGGAATGTAAACAGTTCAACCTTAATAAGTCCCTTTATGATTTCTCTTTCCTGTTTACCTTTTTATGCTTCTCTTGAGTCTTGTATTTGAAAGTCAAGTTTTCTATTCAACTCTGGTCTTTGCATCAAGAATGCTTGAAAGTCCTCTATTTCCCTGAATGGCCATTTTTCCTCTGAAGGATTATACTCAGTTTTGCCAGGTAGGTGATTCTTGACTGTAATCCTATCTCCTTTGCCTTCTAAAATATTATATTCCAAGCCACCTGGTCCCTTAATATAGAAGATTTTAATCTTGTTTTATCCTGATTGTGTTTCCACAAAACTTGAATTGTTTCTTTCTGGCTGCGTGCAATATTTTCTCCTTGACCTGAGAGCTCTGGAATTTGGCTACAATATTCCTAGGAATTTTTCTTTGGTGATCTTTTTTGGGAGGTGATTGGTGGATTTTTTCCATTTCTATTTTTACCCTCTGTTTCTAGAATATCAGGGCAGTTTTCCTTGATAATTTCTTGAAAGATGATGTCTAAGCTTTTTTTTTTTTAAATCATGGTTTTCAGGTAGTCCAATAATTTTAAAATTATCTCTCCTGGATCTATTTGCCAGGTCAGTTGTTTCCACATTGTCTTCTATTTTTTTATTCTTTTGGTTTTGTATCATAATGTCTTGATTCCTCATAAAGTCACTAGCTTCCATTTGCTCCATTCTAATTTTTAAGGAAGTATTTTCTTTAGTGAGTTTTTGGACTTCCTTTTCCATCTGATCAATTTTGCTTTTGAAGGCATTCTTCTTCTCATTGACTTTTTGGACCTCTTTTGCCACTTGGGTTAGGCTATTTTTTAAGGTGTTATTTTCTTCAGTATTTTTTTGGGCCTCCTTTAGCAAGCTGTTGACTTGTTTTTCAAGATTTTCTTGTATCACTCTCATTTCTCTTCCCAGTTTTTCTTCTACTTTTCTTACTTGCTTCTCCAAATCTTTTTTGAGCTCTTCCATGAACTGGGACTGATTTATATTTTTCTTGGAGGCTTTGAATGTAGGAGCTTTGATTTGTTGTCTTCTTCTGTCTGTATGTTTTCATCTTCTTTGTCACCAAAGAAAATTCTATGGTATGATTTTTTTGCGCAGTTTGCTCATGTTCCCAGCCAATTACTTGAGTTTTAAACTCTTTGTTAAGGTCTGCTTCCAGTGTGGAGAATCTACTATTCCAAGCTTCAGGGTTTTTGTGCAGTTGTTTTTAGAGATATTTCTAAGGACCTGTAAATTTTCAGTTCTTCCAAAGTGGTATTATAAGAGATGAAGTGTTTACTCCTTTCCTGGCTTGTGCTCTGGTCTATGAGTGACTGCAAACACTCGTTTCTGCCTTGTAACTGTAAGGAGGATTCCCTCTCTACCACCATTACAGGCTCCACCAGGCCAATTAGCTCTCCTGCTTGCCCTAAGACCACCACTCAGAATGGCGACCCAGATCTAAGCAGGGGCAAAGCAAGAGAATCCTGCCTCAGCACCGGCATAGAAATCCATGCAATCCTCCTGTGATCAGCCACTGGGTCTCCCCCTCTGTAGGCAGAACTCAGGAAATAGCCACTGCCCCAGGGTTGCGCCAGGTCTGGGCCTGGGACTGAGCTTCTCTCTCACTGTGGTCAGACTTTTACTACTGACCTTCTAAGTTGTCTTTGGCCTTTGTAGGTTGAGAAGACTGGAAACTTCCACAGCTACATGTGATTCAGTCCTCTGAGGACTACTTCAGGTTTGCTGAGTCCTGTCTTAGCCTGTGCATGTGCCCACGCTGAATTGTGTTCCTCTCCCAGCCTGGCACAATAGACCCTTCCAATCAAACATTCAGGTTGTCTTGGACTGGAAATTTGTTTCACTCTGTTGTTTTTTTTTTTTTTGGATTCTGCTGCTCTAGAATTTGTTTAGAGCCATTTTTTACAGGTATTTCAAAGACTTTAGGGAAGAGCTCAAGCAAGTCACTATTTTCATTCCACCATTTTGCCTCCACCTCTTATTATTACTCTCAACCAAGATGGTGTGGTTAGTGATCCAGAGGCAGACATCCTAGAGAATGAAGTCAAGTGGGCCTTAGGAAGCATTGCTAAAAATAAAGTTAGTGTTGGTGATAGAATTCTAGCTGAGTTATTTAAAATCCTAAAAGATGATGCTGTTAAAGTGCTACGCTTAATATGATAGCAAATTTGGAAAATTAAACACAGGTTACTGGATTGGAAAAGCTCAGTTTATGTCTCAGTCCTAAAGAAGGAAAATGGCAAAGAATGTTCAAATTATAAAATGATTGCACTCATTTCACATGCCAGCTAAGTTATGCTTGAGATTCTGTAAGCTAGGCTTCAGCAATACATGAACTGTGAATTAACAGAAGAGCAGGCTGGTTTTTGAAGAGGCAGAGAAACTAGAGCCAAATTGTCAACGTTCATTGTATTATGGAGAAAGCAAGGGAGTTCCAGAAAAACATCTACTTCTGTATCATTGACCACACTAAAGCCTTTCACTGTGTAATCACAGCAAAATGTGGCTACTTCTCAAAGAGATGGTAGTCCAGATCATCTTGCTTATCTTCTGAGGAACCAGTATGCAGGTCAAAAAAGCAATAGTTAGAACTGAAATGAAACAACTGATTGATTTAAGATTAGAAAATGAGTACATCAAGGCTGTATATTGTCACCTTATTTATTTAACTTATATAAATAGTACATCATGTGAAAGGCCAGGCTGGATGAATCAAAAGCCAGTATTAATGTTGCCGAGAAAATTGTCAACAATCCCCGATGTGTAGATGATAACACTCTGATGATAGAAAGTGATGAATTAAGAAGCCTCTTGTAAGGGTAAAAGAGTAGAATGTAAAAGCTGGCTCAAAGCTTGACATTAAAAAACAAACAAACCCCATAAAATTTTGGCAACTAGTTCCATCTCTTTCTGGCAAATAGAAGGAAAAGAAATGGAAGCAGATTTGGACTTTATATTCTGGGGCTCAAAGATCACTGCAGATGGTGACTACAGTCATTAAATTAAGACACTTGCTCCTTGGAAGGAAAGCTATGACAAATCTGGACAATAGAGACATCACCTTGCTGAGAAAGTTTTGTATAGTCAAAGCCATGGTTTTTGCAGTAGCAATGTATGATTGTGAGAGTGGGAGTATAAGGGAAGCTGAGTGCTGCAGAATTGATAACTTTCAAATTGTGGTGCTAAGGAGGACTTTTTTTTAATAAAAATTTTTATCTTAAATTTGCCTTATTTTGGATTAAAAGATTCCATGATTATAAAAAGCTTCAAAAACAATTAAAAACAAGTATCAGATAGCATGAGAAACATATTTGTATTGCTGTAACATGAGTTATTAATATTTAATTATTAAAAGTACAAACTAGAGAATTAAGTTTCCTTAGACACTTTTGGAAAAGAACACACATGTCTGGTAGGCAAGTGGAAGCTATGCACAATGACATCATAGTTCGTTATGTCAAGCTTATTTCTGAGGCCAATAGAGTCAGGTCCCACTGCCTTGTGTGACCTCTGTGCTGCCTTCTTCAACTAGCCTCACCAAACTGTGGAAATTCAGAGTGGAGGTAAAATGTTTTCCTTGATGTAATGTTTAGTACTTCCCAGGAAAAAGAACCCCATGCATATTAAGGCAGTACTTTCAGAATTCTTGCCCAAGAGCAAATACTAACAACCAATCTAGTCTCACTGGGGAGGAAAGCGTCATATTTGGCAGTGGGTATTGTCAGGAAACTGAAATCGCTTCTTTTGTGCTTTAGCAGCATTTTCTGAAATTTTTCTTTTCCATTCTTCATAATCTTGTTCTAAATCTTTACTTTGTTGCTACTTACATAAAGACTCTGCTTCATCCTTTCTTTCCTTCTTGGAATGTTCAACTATGTTATTTTTCTCTCTTTTGGATGGTGGAGAAGGTGAAATGCTAGGTTCTCCCTTAATTTGCTGTTCAAACTTGTCCAAATATTTACAGAATTGATCAAATAAAGCTTTGTCTACACCAGATATGGCCACTATTTTGTCTTTGTCTACTTTTAGCTTTAGGACCCTGCATGCTGAAAATAGTGTAGCTATTGTGAAAAGGAGCCTGGACAAATCTAGATCTACTTTCTGTATCTGGAGAAGAGTGGCTGCATATGTTGGTAGTATATTTGTAGCAATGTGACTGCTCTCACGCAGTTATACTGTACAGCTAAGTTATATATTCCAGAATTTGAATTCAGGCCTAGCAAACACTCAAAACACTTAAGACAACTTTGATATACTTTTTTTTCTTCAAACTAGAAAGGTTAACTAAATAAGTTCTGTTGAAAGGCCATCTCATATAGCAGCAAAGGCTACACCCATGATTGAATTACTTGTTTCCATTGTATGAGCAGACAATCCAGTACACCTGGGACAGTTGCAGGTACCCCTCAGTTTTCCTCAGAACATCAGGGTCCATGATGCCCAGTTGATGTCCAAAGCATAAAATAACCCTCGACTCCATGATGTGTGGATGACAGAATAGCCTGTGAGTATCCCTGTGGAAGAACTAAAGGCCTAGAAAACACTTTTTAAAAATTTTTGTGCCTTGGTTTACCTTTATTTGTCATGAAACATGACCAAGATGAGAAGTCTCAGTTTTCTAAAACAAGATTAGCTTTTACGGAGACCTGGATCATGCTACAAGAATCTTGTCTTCTCATTGTTCTGAGAATAGATGTGTTTCCACAAAGAACAAGCCTGTAGTAATAGGAATGTTTTAAGACACACTGTCTCCTGCCACAAGTATCTTGTCCTCTGAGTGTTCTGAGACTAGATGTATTTCCACAGAGACCAATGATGTAGTAACCTGGAATGTTCTTAGAGACAGTCTCCAACCACAAATATTTTGTCCTCTGAGTGTTATTTAGTTGTTCTGCCATTTTTTCCTTCTCTTTCCTGGAGGCGAAAGGTCCTCAGGTGTTAGATATTGCATAAATTGTCCAAATACATCACTCAATTGGGCTGACTTTTTTTCTTCCTTTCACATACTTCTATGAATGCACACACAGGATCCTTCAGGATCATTCAGGTGAAATGAGGTGGGTAAAGGTGGAAGGGGTGGGGGAGGGTGTACTGGGGGAAGGGAAGAAAAGGGGGTAAGGGGGTGGAGGATCACAAGCTGCCCAGAATCCTTTCTCCTGACTGCAGGGAATGAGGAAGTCACCCTTCTCCTCTGCTTGCTCCAGAGGCAGGGAGTAATGATCCTAGAGAAGACTTCTGAGAGTTTCTTGGACAGGAGAAACATCAAATCAGTCAATATTTAAATAAATTAACTCACAATATTCACTAGAAGGTCAGATACTATAACTGGAGTTTAAATCCTTTGACCACATAATGAGAAGACAGGACTCATTGGAAAAGAGCCTGGTGTTAGCAAAAATTAGAGGCAAAAGGAAAAAAAAAAAGATGGCAGAGGATGAGATGGATAGAAAGTGTTATGGGAGCAATGAACATGAGCTTGGACAGACTTTGGGAGATAGTGGAAGACAGAAGGAAATGGTGTGCTATGGTACATGTGGTCACAAAGAGTTGGACATGACTGAACAACTGAATAACAATAACAACAAGTTGTTTGGATTAAAGGGAATAAAATAGCCAAATTAAGCAACAGCACTTTCTCAGAGCTCTTTGAAATGGTGATTGTAGGTTCAAGAATAGATTTTTTAAAAAAAATTACCCAGTTGAAGAATATTAGGGTCATTCTTAAATAGGTAATAGAAGCAGCTTTTTGTACTGTAGTTGCTCCTGAATGGGCCAATGCCACTGAAACCTATAATCCAGAATTGTGAATTACCCTCAGGCATATAGATTTTATTCTCTCCTCTCTCTTTCCTTGACAATTTTCCTCTAAATGTATTTCCAGTTTCCCCTAGAGATACTGTATATGTAGGTGAAAAAATGAGACCCAGATTGATATGTGGTTTATGATGTACTTATTATTCCTGCATTTGCTTTAATATTAGCATCTGCGATATTACTTATTTGCATTGTTTTACATACATGGTTATGTTTAAGATCTAAAAGTATCATTATTGAAAATGGTTTGTGTAAAAGGAAGTACATTGGCATGGGCTCAAGTGCAGAAATGTTAAGTGTTTCTGTGGTGGTGGTGGTAGGGAGTGAGATGGGACAGGATGAAGGTGAGGTTATATTTCTATACAATAATATTACCCTTAGAACTTGAGGAAATTTGAGTTTGATCCCGTGCTAACGGTCTTTTTCTGAAATCCTAGACCTGCCAGAATGAGGGCAAATAGGAGTGAGCAAGTTAACCCAGAAAATGTGTCCATACTCTTAAGTGAAGGGTATTATAGTGTTTGTAGATACCCCACACATAGGTGTTACAGTTGCAAATGTTCACATAATCTCCATTGTTAGAACATAAACTTCTTAAGTGCACATTCTTACAGTTTTGCCTTATCACCAGCATTTTGCAAAATGTCTGTACTAGGGCATGTACTTAATAAATGGCCTTTTATTTATTGTTTGTTTGCTTAATTGAATAAACCCAGGGAGAAAAACAGGGATCATACTGTGAAAGATTTTAAGTGCCTACTGAAGAATTAGTAATTTTTTTTTCCTAGAGGCAATAAGGAGTAACTGAATTATTTTGAACAAATAAGGTTAGACATGCATAAGGCAGATTATTTTTGTAGCTATATAGAACATGGCCTAAAAGAGAAGAGACTGAAAGCTAAATATTCAACTAGGAGGCAACTGTATGTAACACCTCAAATTTGGAGGTTTTGTGGTTTTTAATTATATTGTGGCCCTGGGAGTGGAGAAAAGGGAACAGATTCATTACATAAAGAGAACGAATGTACACAGGGAGAAGGAAGCATCCAGAATGAGGTAGAAATTGCAAAATGGGTGGCAAAGGAGACTTTAACCAAAGCATGAAGGAGGGTTGAGTTTGTGGAAAAAATATAATAAATTACATTTGGAAATGTTGAGATTGAAATGGTCAAAATAATTCTATTTGGGACTAGAGTTCAGAATAGAGATGACTCTTTGATTTAAATATCTGGGAATCATCTGTGAAAGGAACAAAATTGAATTAATTAGAATTAACAACATTAAGGAATGGACCATACATTAGGCTCTCCCCACCACCACCACTACTACTGCCTTCTCTTTTCAGCTGAAGGCTAAAACTTGATACCCATCTCAAACAAGGGATGACTAGTGGTCAAAACTACACCAGGACTCTCAGTTGTTGTGAAGATTATAGGAGTAGGAAGTTACATGCTTACCTAAATAGCTGTGCTTGAATTGATATGTGGTGAAGGTGGAGAGGCATAATCATTGGCCTTACTGGGATTTCATCACCCAGCAGCTCATCTCCTTCCAAAACTGGGAAGGTGATGCTGTATGGACAAAGGATATAGATCCTCCTTAAATGAGAGAGGTATGGAGTTTATATAAACAATCTCTTTTCCTTATAGGATGCATAAACCCTCATGGCCTATCCCAGTAAGCTGGACACTGTAGTGCCACGATGATTCTTCTGGCCTGAGCATCTTATTTACCCTTAGATACCAAGGACAAACTGGATTGGATAACTACACATGACAGCTAAGAACCTGAGATAGGGAAGTAGGCCAATCCAAATTTAAATCATTCTCCCCATCTTTCCCACATGCAAATTTAAAGATTGGGGGCATGGTGTCCTCTTGTCATTCTCATCTCCTGTTTCTCCCTGGCCTTTTTCACTACTTGTATGACTTGGGTGTGAGAAAAATATCATACAGATTACTGTAGCTAAGGTTCTGAGGAAAAAGGGAGTTTCATGATTGATTTTCCCAGATGCTGATGAAAGATCAGGTCCTGTTACTCTCATTTTACCTACCTTAGTGGGCGAGTTGCTACTCATCCCTCCTGGGACGATTCTGGGCCCACTTAATTTGATGTCTTATGGAAAAGTTTCACCCTTCCCATCCTGGTTATGCCATGAATATATACAATAACCATAATTAATACAAGTATAGGCTTCAGCAAGTGGATTTCAGGTCTGCAGTGGTTCCTATAATGATTAATAAGCTATTATTCAGATGTGATTTGTTATGACTTGTCTCCCCTTTTACTGTCTGTAAATATATAAAGATTTAAAAAATATTGAATGAGTTTTTATAATATTATATTGTCTTTATAGTATATATTTAAGCATGCTTTGTCTTCAGGTAAATGAATATTGAATATATAGTATAAATCACACTTTTATCAATTACCAAACTAAGAAAACTGAATTATCAAATTATCAAAATGAGAAAACTCAACTAAGGACTCATGTTTAAAGAAACAACATTCCTAGTTATTTTGATTAATTCTATCATATAATGATGTAACCTACAAAATATACTTGAAATACTATTTTCATGTCAATGCCTTTTAGTTGTTATTTTACAAAGAATCTAAATAATCTATGTTACTCTTTTGATGCAATATTTAGATGTATATAAAATGAATGATGTTTTCTACCAGCTGAATCATGAGTGTTCTCTTGCTCCCTCATCGGTTATACTTGCCTCATTTTATCTCCATGCATGGATCAATAATTCATAAAAATATGCTGACACCACACTATTTGCAGGTTTCATAAAACTAACTGCTTTGTGCATAAAGATAACACATTTTTATAATTACCTGCCATAAATTTGCTTTAGGATTTGCTTGCTAAAGTAGAATGATGGAGGGTAATGTTAGGTTATGAATTTCCATTGCCAACTGTGGAAAAAAACATAGAATTCCATCAATTGACTGGCGCTTTTATTGATATGATGCCAAACTGTTTTTGACTTTTTTTAAATGGGCAGTGGCTGAATCAATAAACTCTGGAATCCTATATATAGTCAAAATAACATTGAATAAGGACATTACTTCTTTTCAGTTACTATGATGCCACTTCATGGTCTGCCAAGGCCACTTATTAAATGACACCCTTTTGACCCAAAAGAGTTAAGATAATTTTCAAAAAAATATGTTGCTTCAGCCCAGGTATACCTTACTTGCTGGCAACATTTAACTTTAATCTGTACTTGGAAGAAGATACAACATATGGCATCACAAAATGAAATGAACACCCTGTAGTCAGACAGTTTAGATTCATATTACTATGAAAAAACCTGCCATATCAGGTGAGAAATAAGTAAAATGCTTCTCTACACTGAAAGAATAAAACAAGATCAAGAGAGGGAGATAATACAAAGAAAAGGCAGAAAGAGTTAGCATATGCATTTTTTCTCTTTATATGACAACTTCTCTATGACTGTGTCTGCTTAAAGCTAATTGCTTCAGTGTGGGAAAATATGAGTTTACTATGAAGGGAAAATGTTTATTTGACTCAGTTATTCATTTCTCACCCAATTTTAGTAGTGATGTTCATACTTAACCTAACCATTTATTCTAGTATCATCTAATGCCCCTTGCTTATTATATACTCTCAGATCTTATATTGCCTTGGGGTTTAATGAGTTAATGCTTCTTCATCTTGTCCCTCAATTTCTCTGTCTATCATTATCTTTTCCTGGCACCTTTTTCTGACATCATCTACAACTTACACCTTGAGACACATGAGTAGCTTGGCATATTTATATGACAATAGAAATTCACTGAACACTTTTTATTGATGTTTCTAAAACAGAAATCTGATCATATATGTCTTACAGACTGTTCAGACTGAAATTTATAACCATTTAGGATTTGGTTCTAGGATAGCATTCTATACTAAATGCACATTATTCCCTACCATGCACTTTATGTTACAGTGAAATGGACCTGCTTGTTCCTTGACTTTGGTGTTCTATCTACCTGCCTTTGCGCAAGCTGTCCCCCATACTTTTAATGAACTTTGTCCTCATTCCCGTCTCTACTCTACAGAATCCTTAGTTTCTTTTGAGAACTGTTTGGCCACTTTCTATGGGAAGTATTTTTCCCCTTCCAATCTGTTTGTTATTGCTCCCTCTGTCCTCAAAGTATAAAGTATTTAACTATCTTTTTAAAGGTTGAATTCCTTTATTAGAAGGTAGGCACCTTGAAAGCAGAAAATGTATCCTCAGCACATAGTGCGGTGTCTTGTCCGTGGTAGACGTTTAACAAATGATTGTTGAATATGCATGAATAAGTTTAAGTCTACATTTAGTTCATAATATAAGATTTGATTCAAAATATAGTTAGTTTAACACATAGGAGCTATTGTTTAACATGTGAATTAGCATTAAAATGAATTGTTCCTTTTTCTATATTTGAGTCATAATATATTACAAATGAAAAGTAGACACCTAAAGAATAACAGCAGAAAACAAAGGAGCTTCTTCATATATACTTAAAATATTTATTAGTTAAAAAAAGAACTTTGGGATTAACAGCGATTTTTTTTTTTTGATTCAGAAAGCTAACATTTGATCTAGGTGCATTACTGGAGATGGAAGTACTGCTAATGGTAAAATATGCATGATATTCACAATTGGGTAGTACATCATTGGCCCAAGTTCTGAATTACTTGCAGGTACATTAGTTTGGAACAGCTCATATCCTTTAAAATATTTCTCCTTCATATACAAAACAACAAATAAAAAACACACTCAATTTATGTTTTTCCATCCAAATGATATTGCATTTCTATTTGGCATCAATAAATGTGTTTTACTAACTGAATAATGTTTGAAAAAAGCTGAATTTTATACAAGTATTGCTGAAGACTCTGAGTGATTACAAGTAAGAAGGCAGGTGCCATATGACAATGTTGTTGATTGATCCTTGTCATTTTGAACACCCTAAGAATTAATTGTAAATTTTGCTTATGCATAATTATTTAGGAGCCTCTAGTTGCCACAGGAGAAAATAATGGATTTTATTTGGTGTGGGCTGAGAGAAAGGAGGAAGAAAAAGGAGACAAATAACATTTGCTTTCCCTTCGCATATTTAGCTTATTAGCTTTATGCTATGGGTCAGTTTCTTATGCCAAAACTGAATGACATCATTAGAGTCTTACTCCCACATCTTAGCAATAAAGCAAAAACTTTAGATTTCGTATATTTTAATTTAATTTGCAACTGTGTCATATATTTTGTTCTAAACACAACTTCCCTTTCCTTTTGGACAGATTATAAGGTTAATTTATAGTCAGTACATATTTTCCAATAAATAATGTCACTTCCATATTGTGGAAAACTGAAATTCATAAGTGTTCATCATATATATGTATGTATATATGTATATATACAGTCCCATTTTTACAGATGAAGCAGTAGAGGTTTAAATTGGTTATATGATTTGCCCATTGTAACACAGCTACTGTCAGAGGTAGAAGTTGAACCATGCATGGTCTTTTGACTAGAAGTCTAGCACTGTTTCTGTCATACTGTATTGTGACCCTTTGGATCATATGACTTATGTTTAAAATTATCTTAATTTTCCTTCTAAAAAAGCCATCAATCCACTTAAAGCATTAACATTTCCATATATTACCAACAAAGTCCAATAGCAAGAGATAGAAAGAGAAATTAAAATAATGGTTGACAATATAAAACACTGTTGGAGTCTACCTGCCAAGATTCAAACCCAGCAACTATATTAACACAATTACAAAACACTTTTTATACAAATAAAGTCAGACATAAATAATTGGAAAAATATTGATTGCTCCTGGGTAGACCAAGCCATTATAATAAAAAATGACGATTCTACCTAAATTAAGTTACTTATTCAATACCATGCCAATCAAATGACCAAAAAATGATTTTATAAAACTAGAAAAATAATAACAACATTAATCTTAAAGGACAAAAGATCAAGAATATCAAGGGAATAAATTTTTAAAAAGTGAAGGAAGTTGGCTAGTCATACAAGATCTCAAACTGAATTATAAAGTGGTAATCATCAAAACAATCTGGTCCAAGATAAGACTTAGAGTGGAATAGATTAGGAACACAAGACACAATAGTAAATGACAATAGTAATCTAGTATTTGATAAACCCAAAGATCCAAACTTTTGGGACAAGAACTCATTATTTGACAAAAACTGCTGAGAAAACTGGAAAGAAATGGGACTGAAACTAGGTATAGGGCAACATACCATATACCATGATAAGGTCAGAGGGTGATACCATGGGCAAATTAGGGGAGCATGGAATAGGTTACTTGTCAGATCTATGGATAATGGAAGAATTTAGGACCAAACAAGAGATAGAAGGATTTACAAAAGGTGAAATGGATGATTTTGATTATATTAAATTAAAAAGCTTTTGCACAAACAAAACCAATACAGCCAACATTATAAGGAAAGCAGAAAGAGGTGGTGATGGGGGGAATTTTACAGCAAGTGTCTCTTATACAGACTACATTTCTCAAATATATAGAGAAATGAATCAAATTTGTAAGAATACATGTCATTCCCCAATTAAGAAATGGTCAAAGGATATGAACAGGCAGTTATCAAAGAAATCAAAGCTATCAATAGTCATATGAAAAAATGCTTTAAATCTGTATTGATTGGAGAAATATAAATTAAAACAACTCTGAGGTACCACCTCACACCTATCAGATTAGCTAATATGACAGAAAAGGAAAATTATAACTGTTGGAAAGATGTGGGAAAATTGGGACACCAATGCACTGTTGGTGGAGTTGGGAACTGATCCAACCATTCTGGAGAGCAATTTGCAACTGTGATGAGAGGGAAATCAAACTATGCATAAATTTTGATCCTACAATATCCCCACTAGTTCTGCATCCCAAAGAGATCATAAAATAGGGGGGATAAGACCTACATGTTCAAAAATATTTATAGAAGTTTTTATTTGTTTGTTTGTTTTTGTGGTGGCAGAGAATTGGAAATTGAGGAGATGCCCATCAATTGGGGAATGGTAGAACATTTTGTGATATATGACTGTGATGGAATACTATTGTGCTATAAAAAAGATGAGCAGAATGATTTCAGAAAAAAAAAACTAAACAAACAAACAAACAAGCAAAAAAAAAAAAAATTAAGAGAACTTGCATGAACTGGTGCAAAATGAGGTTAGGAGAACCAGGAAAACATTTTACATATTAACAACACTATTTTAGGATGATCAGCTATGAATAACTTGGCTATTCTCAACAATTCCAAGAGATTCATGATGAAGAATACTACCCAACTCCAGAGAAAGAAATGGTTAAGTTTGAATGTAGATAGAAACATGCTGTTTTTCACTTTTTAGTTTAAAAATTTTTTTTGGCTATTTTCTTTCACAACATGACAAATGTGGAGGAATGTTTTACAAGATTTCACACGTGTTTTATCTGTGTCAGTTTGCTTGCTATCTCAGAGTAGGAGGAGGTGGGGGAGGAATGGAGAGACCTTGGAATTAAGATTTTTTTAAGTGAATCTCAATTTTTACATGCTAATTGGGAAAATAAAATATAATTTAAATTTTAAAAAAAGCTATCAAGTTTCTTTGCACCAAAATATGAATAAATGTTTTACAAATCTCATGTAATGTCTCATTTTTGGGGGGGGGGAGGAGTGACAGTAGGCTATCCATTAATTATATTTCAAATTTCACATTTCTTCATGTGGCTAATTAATCGGAAATACATAATAAAGTTTTTTTTCTTATTTTTTTTCTTTTTCTTTTTCAACATTTACTTACACAAGATTTTGAGTTCCAAATTTTCACCCCATCTTGCCTCTCCCCCACCCCAAGATGGCATGCATTCTGAATACCCCTTCCCCTAGTCTGCTTTCCCTGCTATCTCTCCCACCTTCCCCTTCTATTTTCTTGTAGGGCAGGATAGATTTCTGTACTCCATTTCCTGTATTTCTTATTTCCCAGTTGCATGTAAAAACAATTTTTTAAACATGTGTTTTCAAAACTTTGGGTTCCAAATTTTCTCCCTTCCTCCCTCCCCAGCCACCCTCATTGAAAAGGCAAGCTATACATGTGCAGTTATGCAAAACACTTCCATAGTAGACATACTGTGAAAAACTAACTCTATTTCCCTTAATCCTGTCCTTCCCCTCTATTTATTCTATTCTTTCTTTTGACCCTGTCCCGCCTCAGAAGTATTTGCTTCTGATTACACCCTTTCCCAATCTACCCTCCTCTCTATCATCCCCCTACTTTCTTGTCCCATTACCCTCCTGTTTTCCTGTAGGGTAAGACAGATTTCTATACCCAATTGAGTGTGTATGTTATTCCCTCCTTAAGTCAAATACTATGAGAATAAGATTCACTCATTCTGTCTCACCTTCCCCCGTTTCCCCTCCACTGTAAGAGCCTTTTCTTTTCTGTAATTTTTTTTTGTGACATAATTTACCCTGTTCTACCTTTCCCTTTCTCCTTCTCTTAGTATAATCCTCTCTCACCCCTTAATTTTATTCTCCAGATATGACCCTTTCATCTTCAACTCACCCTGTGCCCTCTATCTATCTATCTATCTATCTATCTATCTATCTATCTATCTATCTATCTATCTATCTATCTATCTATCCATCTATCTATCAATCTATCTCTATCTATATATACGTACATATAATTTTTCCCCTCCAACTACCCTAATACTGACAAAGGTCTCATGATTTACAAATACCATCTTTCCATGCAGGAATGTAAAGAGTTTAACCTTAATAAGTCTCTTATGATTTCCCTTTCCTGTTTACGTCTTCATGTTCCACTTGAGTCTTGTATTGGAAAGTCAAATTTTCTATTCAACTCTGCTCTTTTAATCAAGAATGCTTGAAAGTCCTCTATTTCACTGAATGACCATTTTCTCCACCTGAAGAACTATACTCAGTTTTGCTGGGTAGGTGATTCTTGGTTGTAATCCTATCTCCTTTGCCCTCCAGAATATTATATTCCATGCCCTGTGGTCCCTTAATGTAGAAGCAGCTAAATCTTGTGTTATCCTGATTGTGTTTCCACAATACTTGAATTGTTTCTTTCTGGCTGCTTGTAATATTTTCTCCTTGACCTGGGAGCTCTGGAATTTGGCTACAATATTCCTAGGAGTTTTCCTTCGGGGATCTCTTTCAGGAGGAGATTGGTGGATTCTTTCAATTTCCATTTTGCCCTCTGGTTCTAAAATATCAGGGCAGTTTTCCTTGATCATTTCTTGAAAGATGATGTCTAGGCTCCTTTTTTGATCATGGCTTTCAGATAGTACAATAATTTTTAAGTTCTTTCTCCTGGATCTATTTTCCAGGTCAGTTGTTTTTTCAATGAGATATTTCACATTGTTTTTTAATTTTTCATTCTTTTGGATTTGTTTTACAGTGTCTTGATTTCTCATAAAGTCACTAGCTTCCAATTGCTCTATTCTAATTTTTAAGGAAGTATTTTCTTCAGCAGTCTTTTGGACTTGCTTTTCCATTTGGCCAATTTTGCTCTTTAGGGCATTCTTCTTTTCATTGGCTTTTTGGACCTCTTTTGCCATTCGGGTTAGGCTATTTTTTAAGGTGTTACTTTCTTCAGTATTTTTTTGGGTCTCCTTTAGCAAGCTGTTAACTTGCTTTTCATGATTTTCTTGCATCACTCTCATTTCTCTTCCCCAGTTTTTCTCTGCTTCTCTTACTTGCTTCTCAAAATCCCTTTTAAGCTCTTCCAAGGCCTGGGATTGATTCATATTTTTCTTGGAAGTTTTGGATGTAAGAGCTTTGACTTTGTTTTCTTCTTCTGGTTGTATGTTTTGATCTTTGTCACGAAAGTAAGATAATATAGACTGACCCTTTTCACACTGCTTGCTCATGATCTGAACCAATTACTTGAGTTTTAAACTCTTTGTTAAGGTAAGAGTCTGTTTCCAATGTGGAGAATGTGCTGTCCCAAGTTTGGGGTTTGTACAGCTGTTTTCAGAGATACTTCTAGGGACCTGAAAAGTGTCAGTTCTTCCAAGGTGATATGATAAGGGACAAGGTGTTTCCATAGCCACAACAAGCTCTACCACTCCAGCACTCCTCCTCGCCAGCGTTCTTCCTTGCCCTAAGACCACCCCTCAGAACTGTGACTCAGATCCAGGCAGGGGCAAAGCAAGAGATTTGTGCCTCAGCCCTGGCAAAGAGATCCTTGCAATCCCCCTCTGATCAGCCACTCGATTTCCCCTCAGTCTGTGGGCCAGAAGCTCAGGATGCAGCTGCTGCCCCGAGGGCACGCTCTGGACTTGGGGCTGAGACCTAGCTTCTTCTCTCACCACAGTCACAGACTTTTCCCACTGACCTTCTAAGTTGTCTTTGGCGTTCGTGGGTTGAGAAGCCTGGAAACTGCCACAGGTGCCAGCGATTCAGTCCTCTGAGGCTTCCTCTAGGTTTGCTGTGGTCTGTGTGCCCACGCCGAACTGCGCTGCTCTCCCAGCCCGGCGCGATACACCTTTCTGATCAGCCATGCAGGTTGTCTTGGGCTGTAAATTTGTTTTACTCTGTTTTTTTTTGTGGATTCTGCTGCTTTAGAATTTGTTTAGAGCCATTTTTCATAGGTATTTGGAGGAATTTGGGGGAGAACTCTAGCAAGTCACTGCTTTCCCTCAGTCATTGGCTCCGCCCACATAAGGAATTTTCATGTGTACAATGTATAACTGTTCCTTAAGTGAAATATTTGCATAATTTTAGTTCTAAATTGAATTACTATAACATATATATATTTAATAAGTTCTTTCTCTTTCTCTGTCTCTGTCTCTCTCTCTCTGTCTCTCTCTCTCTCTCTTTATTCCTTCCTCTCCTATTCTCCTATTGTAACTTGGAAGCTACCTGAAGTGTTTCAGTTCACTAGATGAGGAATTTATTTTCTCTCACTGTATTTTAAGCATTTTTCTTCTTTGCCTTTTAGAATCTAGCTCTGACATATCTATTTCTTTTTCTATACCATGTTTTTGTATCTTCTTGCTTCTCTTATCTGACATGATCTTTAGAAATTTTAGCTTGATATGAAAAAGGAGGAAACCGCCTAAATGAATACAACAAATGTTTATCCACATCCAGACACTTTAAATTATAAACTATATATTATCTTCAAAATTTTAATATCTGATTGCAAGGATCTGTTTTATATTAGAAATCTTATGGGAAGAATGACATATCATCGTGGTAGATTAGAGAAGTGACTATAGCCAAGTCTTAGAATCAAGAGGCCCTAGCTCTAATACTACAGCTTGAGGGACAGCTAGGTGGCTCAGTGGAAAGAGCACCAGCCCTGAAGTCAGGAGGACCTGAGTTCAAATCAGCCTCAGATCAAACACTTGACACTTACTAGCTGTGTGACCCTGGACAAGTCACTTAACCCCAATTGCTGATTTGAAGTCCATGTTCCTTTCTATTATCAATATTTTTCCTTATCGTTTGCCTGCTTTTGCCCAAGGTTTTTTAATCAAGTTTTCTTCTTCCTGAAATCTTTTAATGTCTGCCCCTTCCCTATATTCAACTATTATTCAATTTTTTGACTCCTTCATCTTTGATTGTGGTTATCCATGGGATAGATCTCAAAGCTATTTCAGCTTCTTCCCGCTCAGGTTAATTCACATTTCATCAGCTTCTGTCTCTGCCCTAAGTGACTTATTGACAGATAGAACTGATCCCACCCATATAGAACTGATCCCAACTGTACGCTGATCCTTTACTCTCAGACATAGTGAAGTTCCCCTTATGTGGACCTCTTAACTCAGCTCCCTCCTTTCACCTGTTCTCTTGTATGACGATTGTTGGAGCAGAGACTGCTGCCATATTTTTTCGTCCAGAGCAAGCTTCTGATTTTTAGTTTTCTGAGAGACAGGGAAGATGAGTAGGAAAATTGAGTCATGTTGATAGAGCAAGTTTGTGCATCCCTGTCAGACCATTTAGATTGGTTGAGGAGAGGGTTCTAAATGTCACCATACTAGAGAGTAGAAATTATTATTCTCTCATGAATTAACAAGTTGATCATTTATTTTTCTACATTAGAGTTAATAGACCAGAGACATACTGAAATTATTTTCATGTGTTGTGCCTAATACCTATTTTGTAGAGATATGAGAAGTCATAAGGATTAGAGAAAATATTTAGTCTTCTTTTTGTTCATGTGTCCTGGAAGGCTATGTACTTAATTTCATTTTAATTCTGCTGACATATACAGAGGGCCTAGTATGGAGAAAGTTCTGTGCCAGTCACTGGGGGAAAATACAAAAAAAAATTGGCAGCTCTTGTACACAAAAGGCTACTATTTTGAATGAAAATGTCCTACATGATATATAGAAGACATAATATCAATGTAATTTGTAAAAGATTAAATTGCAGTGTAAAAGTCTATATGACCACAAATAGGAATAAAAATTACTGTCTTTCTGTCAATTTTTCATAATTGTAAAATCATTTTAAGTAATGTTTATGGCCATTTTAATGTTCTTATGATTGAATTAGTTCAGAAAGAATATTTTACAATTTACTGAATTATAGTTATCATCAAACAGATTTTGATCGATTCATAGCTTCTTTAGTATAGGTGTTGCTATCCAATGCAACTCAATTAGCTTTTTTTTTTTGCACTAACTGTGCCCAAAGTACTGTACTTGGCATTAGTAATACCATGATAAAACAGTCAAATCAAAAATGTCACCAGAAACTTGTTTTCTGCTGAAGGCATAGACATACACAAATAAATATATGAAAAATTAAGTTGAGGACGGAGAAGAGTAAACCAGTAGAATTTTTTATATTGGTTACACAGTAAGTGGCCCCTGAGTTCAGTTCTGAAGAAGTTTAAGATTCTTAGACCTAGAGCAGAAGAAAAACACTCTAGGCATTGGGCATCACCTGGTTTAAAAACATAAAGGCTAAAGACAGAATGGTCAGCTGATCAAGAATCACTCTTTCCATTGAATGATATTGCTTCCCTTCCTGATGTTCTCATATCTATCTATCTATCTATATTTATCTATATATATAGTATGTATATATATACATACATATATAGATATATATGTATAGATAGATAGATAGATAGATGTCTGTCCATAAACCCTCCCATCAATGAGTGATTCTTATATATTTTTTCCATATAAAAACCATCTATCATTGATGGGTCCAGTTAAAAAATGTCTGAAAGTATTCTTAGGACAGTAAATTGTATTAAATGAAGGTGATAATATCAAATATATTTGCTTTGCCTTATATTCAGGCTTTTTATTGTATGGTATAAATTGATGATTATAAATAGCATTCAGTTGACATGAATAATCCCCTTTCAAAAAGTGCCTGTAATGTTTTTAAGCAATACAAGGTCACTTCAATTCCTTCACAAAGTTTCAGTCAAAATATAATTTATCTGGCAGTCACTTCCATTAAAAATACCTTTGCCTGAAGAGATAAATTACCAATTTTTTCATAAACATGAGCAAACACTGTGAATTTTGTCAACATATTTGAGTATGCCATACAATATTGATAATTTCAGAAATTATTTATCAAGTCTGGGGCTGTGCCTATTCACACGAGGAAAATGAAGAGTGGATTCAGTTAGCTAAAGCACTTAGGCAAAAAATTACTCAAAAGAATGAATTGTAAAATTCATAGATAACTCACATAGACATATCTTGAACATAAAACACTAGACTTTCAAGGGATTTAGAAACAATCTCATCTAACTACCTCATTTTACAGAAGCTACAATAGAGGTCTAGAGGAAATGTCCAAACTAATGTTTTGCACTAGGAGAAAAACCTGGACCTGGTTTTCTTTCTATTTTTGTTGAATATATCACCATTCTTCCACTCACCCAGGTTTGCAACTTCTACATTTACTTTGACCTTTCCCTCTTTTCCATATTCCATATTAAATAGGTTGCCTTTTCTTATCATTCTATCTTCTATAAACTAGTAAAATCTAAGGATCATAGATCTTGACCTGGAAGAGTCTTCAGAGGCCATCTTTTCCAAGCTTCTAATTTTAAAGATGAGGCAACTGATGCCTAGGAAGGCCATGGTACTTGCCCACAGGAATATGAGACATATATAGGTCATCTAACTCCAGAATTTTCTCTGGCATTTACTCACATCTCATCTTACATAACTACCAACCTAAGTAGGCTCCCTTATCACTTCTTACTGGGACTCATAATAGCATCCTAAATGTTTTTTCTGCTTCCAATCTGTCCCTTCTACAATCCACTCTCTATACGTTCCAAAATTTTTTCTTAAGGCATAGGCCTGATCATAGCATTCCCCCCATCAAAAACAACCAGTAAGGTTAATATTGACTATAGGAGAAAATATACACTTATTCATATGGAATTTAAGACCCTCCACATTCTATTTCCATTATTCCCTCCTAGATTTGTTTCTACTACCTCCTCCACTGACTCTATGCTCTAGCCAAATTACTATACTGTTTCTAAACTCATCAGTCTATCCTTCATCCATGTCTGGGATATGGTTCCTCTTCTTTCAGAATTAAGTTCATTTACTACCTCCTTCATGAAGTTTCCAACTTTCCCCTTCCCCAGTAAAATACTTTCTTCTCAGTTTTCCTTCTAATATATTTGTGTGCATGCATGTGCATGTAGTATTTCCCCAAAAGAGTATAAGCTTCTTTTGGGAGCTTTTACCACAATGGTTAGTACACAGTAGTCTAGTTAAATTCTTATAGAAAAGTAAATTGTAGAACAACACCAGCGTACGTGGGACAAATGCAATTCTTTTTCTATCCCCAGTTAATACCTTTTCACAACGTTTTTATTTTTGTTTTTTTATTTTATTTTTTTAGTTTTGTACCTTGAGATTGTAACAGCTGAATGGCTGTGTGTAGTACTAGAGTAAGACTGTATGATTTTATTTATGTAATCAATCAACAATATTTATCACCCATTATGTGCCAAGCAGTTTTCTAGGTTATGGGTTTTGTAGGGTTTAGGACAATGAAAGACAGCAATTTCCTTTATTAGTCATTTATATTGCCATTGGGAAAATCCAAAGGGAATGTTATTCATGGAATGGCCTTGTGCCAAGGAGGCCAAACTCTCATTATGATTACAGGGCATGGGATTTTTGCTTTAGCCCTTGTGTTCCATCTTCCCTAAAAACCTCGGGTTGGGAGGTAGGTGCAGCAATTGAGACTGTTAGTTTCAGCATTAGGACTAATAAAATCTGATGTTCTTTAGAGAAGGCTAGCATGACTGGGAAACAGAGAACCCCAAGGTGAAGTGAAGAAGAAGAAGAAGAAGAAGAAGAAGAAGAAGAAGAAGAAGAAGAGAGTGAGTGAATGAGATAGAGATAAATAGAGAGAGAGAGAGAGAAAAGTTGTATCAAGGGAGATACTTACAATATGAAGGGGTGGTCAGGGAGAATGTACACAAGGAAATCTGCTGGTCTCCTGGATGGAATTAGGTACCTCATTCATATGAAGCAGGGTGGATTTGTAGAGGGTTCTTATCTGGGGCAGACACTGTACTCTATCATTGCCCCTTTCCAACTTCTTCTTCTCCTTCTTTGGCAAGGCAATGGGGTGAAGTGACTTGCCCAGGGTCACATAGCTAGTAAGTGTCAAGTATTTGAAGCCAGATTTGAACTCAGGTCTTCCTGAATCCAAGGCCGGTGCTCTATCCACTGTGCCATCTAACTGCCCCTCCCTTTCCAGCTTCTTAATGACCCTCATTAAACTCAATAATTTTCTCACTTATTTCATTCTCACAATTGTCATGTGAATGTTGTGAAGAAAATGAAGTTCAGAGAATTTAAGTGACTTAGGCAGGGTCATGCATCTGATAAATAGTTGGTTGATCTAGGATTTCAACCTACATTTTCAAGATCTGTGTTGAGTGTATATATCTGTATCTATCTCTATATCTCATTGCATCCTTGCTTAAATATTTGACCAAGTAAACAGTAATAAGTGATGATAAATCAAAATAGCAGGTGATATAAGAATCAATGAGAAATGAATGATGAAAGGATGAAATTGCAACATATTTCCATTAATACCTTGTTTTCAGAAAGTGCCACAGGGATCATCATCTGGAAAATGTGGAATCATTCAATTATGTGGCTAGTGCAAGTCAGAATTAATGAATCATTACTCCTGAAATATTATTTACTGCCCCCTTTTAATACAGGGAGGCCCTACAGCATATTGAATATCTCTTCTTTTTCCCCCATTTTATTTTTTCTTTGTTTTTAATATTTTTATTTTTTTAGTTTTCAGATCCAAATACTCTCCATCCCTCAATCCCCTCCCCCATCCATTGAGAAAGTCAGCAATATGATACACGTTATATATGTGAAGTCATGTAAACTACATTTTCATATCAGCCATGTTGTGAAAGAAAGAAGAGAAAGAAAAAAAGAAAGAAATAGAAAGAAAGAGACAAGAAAAATAAAGTGAAAATAAATGAACTTCAACCTGCACTCAGTGCTCATCAATTCGTTTTCTGGAGTTCAATAGCATTTTTCATCATGAGTCCTTTGGAATTCTCTTCGATCATTGTATCAGAGTAGCTAAATGTTTCACAGTTGATTACTGTTAGAATACTGTTGTTACTGGTTGCAAAATTGTCCTCACTCTACTCACTTCATATTGTATCAGTTCATATAAGTTTCCACAAGTTTTTTCCAAAACCGTCTCCATAATTTCTTATACTACAATAGTATTCCATCACAGTCATATACTGTCATATACTATATACTGTAGTCATATACTATAACTGGAACTAGATATATAAATATCAAAATCATCATATTGTGGTGAGTATTCTGTCCTCATTATTCCAGGGCCAAGTTAGCTACACTAACCCCTCAGGGATCTGGGGATAACCTTGGAGGTTTGGGGTATATTTTCTCTCATGCTTAATCCCTTAATGGGGCAGTGTGATGTCTCCACTCTTAGCCACCAGGAAATAGCACCATAGTTCTATTTTAAAATTAGCATCTATTATATTTTATAGAGGGACATTTACCTCAAGATACAACTAGTACAAAAGTACATTTATCACTAATACTACTGGAGTACCTCCTCCTCTGTATGACATTTGTCTCTGAGGAGAGTGGATTCCAACTCATGCAGTTTCTACATAGCACTGCTCTTATAAAATTCACATCTAAATATGATGGCAGTACTTAATGAGTGCTTGTCTCTACTACCTCTTGGATGAGTCCTGAAAGTCATTCCATCAAGCCTCAAGGCAGGACCACATGGAAGCATGGAATCCATTTCCAGATGGTTTGTTCCACTGGTTTGTTCCATTGACCCACTGAAACTCACAAGGTCATAGCACCCAATCTCTTTCACATAAAATTACAGGCCAAATAGTGAGGCAAAGAACTAAAGTTCATTTTCATAGGCTACATGTCAACCTAGGATGAAGGGGACACAGCCTCTCCTCAGATATCATTGTCTCTCTTCTTTCACCATAGTGCCCTCAGTTGGAAGGAGTCAAGGCTTTGATAGCTGACTTCTTTTAAAATTCATGCCCATAGCTAGATATAAAGCTTAATCAATAAAACAAGAGTGACTTTGTGTTACCTCATGATTCACAGACTAGAACCAGTTACAGAATATTTGCAAATATTTCAAACATCTCCAAGACATTTCTTATATTCATTATTATCCAAGAAGCACAAGATTCCCAGACTTTTTTCCATGGGGAAAAATATTCTGGCCATGTTAACAAAATCTGGACTCAGTTCATTGTCACAATATGCATAGAAATGTGGAGTGAAATTAAGAGATTTGACAACATCACTAAGAGCATAGAGAGAGAAGAGGATCCAGGATAAAACCTAGGGGAAAACCCACAGTGGGAATATCAAGGAGGATGATTCCAAATAGGTAACTAAGAAGGCATGTTCAGACAAAGAGTAAAAAATAGTGTCTAGGAAGAAAAAGGCATCCTCAGTGTCATATGCAATAATAAAGAAAAATGAGGACTGAAAAACTTCATTTGATCCTACTATCACCTAAAAATATTATGTCTTTTCTTTGCTCCCTTTCTCAGATCCTAGAAAAAGCTGTCCACACTTTTCTCAATTACCTCTCTTCTTTTCAACTGTTCAACTCTTTTATCAATGGTCTCTTAATTGCCTTTTTCAGTCCTCATGCTTCTTAATTCTTAGGTATAGAGTTGTGGCTCTCCCTTTCTTCCTACATGAGCTGGGCCACCCTAAACTTAATGAAATGGGTCAGGGATAGTGCCACACAGTGAGCAAAGTATCTACAGAGGGGAAGAGTTGGAGATTATACCACCCACTTCAGTGTTATCCTTAAGACTCTGAGATATTTGTGAGTCATAGTAGTTCTTATATTGGGACCATAGATTGACAGTGTGAGTATGATTTGAGGATTAGTTGGCTAGCCCTGAGAGTAAAAGGAGATGATATAAATTGGTTTTGAGATTAAGAGAAGGAGAAAAGGGGGAAGTCATAGTGAATGACCTCAATTGTATTAGTAAAATAAGAAGTGAAGTCCTCAGGTGAAAATTTTAGGGGTGAAGGAGATTTAATGAGAGAAAAAAAAGATAATGAATAGCTTTGGTGAGGACTGAAATAGTAAGTCAAGTAGCGAAGTGTAAAATAATTGCCTTCCTGGAGTGAAGCCTCAGTTAAGGTTAAATAACAGAAATTTGCAGCAAAATTATGACTTCTTCAAGCTCCATTCAGCAGCACCTGTGTAAGAGTAGTAGAGGTAGCTATTGGGAGAAATTTTGGGTTGGAAGTTGGCAAGGGAAGAGTAGCAAACAGAGAATGTATTGATGGTTTCAAAAATAAAAGGAAAGTGTGGAGTTGAATTAGTTAACTATAGGCTAAAAATACATAAAAGAGGAATGTGAAATCAGAACAAGAGTCCTGATGAATAGAGTGATTGAAATTTGCATTGAGGATGATAAAAAGGTTTAAGAGGTACAAGGCATAGGGAACAATGGTATGATAGGATTTTATGGTCATATAGAAAAATGTCAGAGTTTTGATTAAGGAAATAAAAACCTATGGTTAATGGTGAGATTCAAGTTATGACCATCCCTGTGTGAGGCTGAGGTAAGTGAAACAGTAGGTCATAGAAATTGAGAAGATTGAGGATCTGGGAGCTTTGAGCTGCCCTTTGTGAAGGAATATCAATATTTCTGTTAATAAAAGAGCAGTAGATGAGGAGTGGAGAAAGAAATTTATCCAGGTGAGGCCAGTAAAAAATATCTATCATAATCTATATTGGATGAACTTGCTTAATTCAAGTAAGCATCAAAGGAGGAAAAATTATTGTATGTAGGTTCTCCTCCACGGCCAATATTTCAAAGTAAGTAGATGAGAGAAAGTATGTCCAGGGCTGGAGAGAATAGAAATGTATCATCCTGAAGAATCCAGGTCTCAAAAAGACTAAATAAATTGAAGGGGTAGATGAAAAGAAAAGGTCCAGAATAAAGGAAAGTTTGTTAATTACAGAACAAGAATTTCAGATTGCACAATGGAAGGAGTGAACTGATTTAGAGTTGGCATGAGTAGAGTAGAATAGGATTGGAATGAAAAAAATGTGGGAAGTAGGGATAGGGACAGTTACTTCTATGTAGGTAGCAATTAATAGCAAAATAAGGAAAGTAACATTTGGGTTTTTTTGCAATCTATAGGAATAGTAAAGGGTGCTGGAGGAATTTAGATACCATCTCCCCAGGGTGATATTTTGAGTGAAGACCACAGGCAGTGATGCTCCAAGTCTGTTGAGGTATTGGGCCTTAGTTGCTTGTTTTTTTTTTTTTTTTCTCTTAACTAGTGACATAGATCAGTGGAGGTAGAATTGTAGGAGCAAAAGTTGGAGGTTTATGCAAATACATCAATAAAAATTGTCTAGGGAGATAAAGTAGGGAAGTATTGTCATCTTCATGGATGGAAGACATACACTAATGACAATTGTGGATCTACTAAAACATTAAACATTAATATTGTGTCAAATATCTTTTTTTTTTGCTCTACACAAAACACATAAATACCATTTATCAAAATGAGACAATTTTCCCCACTGTGTAACATCCTGGAAGTAACAAGATTTTCAAGCTGAATTAATTGACTCAGTCCATGTGGGCATCATTTTTATTCTGCTGAAATAGTACTTACTAAATAATAGTAATAATTCAGGAGGATCTGGGTAGTATATAAGAGTTAATCTACATCTAAATATGTCTTACTTATTTTCAATGTTTTATACACTCAGAATATATGCTTCAAGCATGCTATTTTTCACTTTATGAGTTTTTTGTGTGTATGTGTTTTTCTTCCCTTTGGGTCTGTGTCTTCTTTCACAACACGACTAATACGTTAATATGTTTTGCGTGATTGAATACGTATAAAATTGCTTACTGTCTCAGGAAGGGAGTTGAGGGAGGGAGAAAGAAAAGTTGGACCTCAAAAATTTTTAAAAATGAATGATAATAATTGTTTTTACATGTAACTGGGGAAGAATAAACTTTTATTTAAAACATGTATCAACATGTAATTTTAATTTTTGCGTAACAAATTGAAAGAACATAAATATGCATATCAGAGGCCTACTAATAATAAACCATATTCTCAGTTTTCTGAGTCATTATACATCTACAACCTCAAAATGATTTGATAGTGATGAGTAAAGGGCTGCAGAGGGGGAGGGGGAATGGAACCAGATAGTGGTACCATTTAATTCAGTTCTAAGCAGTTGTCTTTAGCACATGAGGACTGAACCTGTGGAACAGGTGTGATAATCCACAGATCATCCTCTAGAAAGTATCTAGGAAGTTGGGAAGAAAATAATTGTGAAATTGTAGCAGATTTCTTTTGTAGGAAAGGAGTAGGTAGAGCAAACTACCTATAAAAGGAAATGATTTAGAGTCATAGGAATACACAAGGATGTAACTAGCCTATGCAAATTCAAAAATGTTAGAAATGCTAAAGAGGAGGCCACAATTATGAATTATTATAATTAAAGCCCAGGTAGTTCAAGGACAGGGTTGAAACAAATGTGCTTAAGAATATTGGAATAATGGCACTCCTTTAGCTATTTATTCTCACTACAATTCCATGGGGTAGTCAGAGAAAGGATTACTGCCCCATTTTACAGATAAAGAACTTGAGATTCCTAACGAGCTTAAATAATTTTTCCATGGTCATGTAGTCAGTAGATGATGGATATGAACATGAAACTATTGTTTTCTCATTCCTACTCTAGGGCTTTTGCCCTTATAGCACTTTGGGATGAAATATAGACAACAATGTCAAATCTAAGTATCACAGTCAAGTCAGAGAGTTAGTTATACATAGTACCTTGTAAGTTCAACCAAGAATCTAGGGAATAAAGTGTGTCAAATGGTCTTGGAAATTTGTTAAGAAGACCACACTGTCTTTACTCCTTTAAAAAATATGAGGCATGTCTGTGTGGACTATGGGTGACAAGGACATCAAGGAACTTTCACTGAAAAGCCTGACAGTTTTCACTAGACCAGAAGATTTAGCAAGGAAACTGACTTAAATATCCCCACCTTAATTTTGGTCTCATATTTCTTCCTGACTGAAGCTAGATCTGACTATTACATCTACTACTGAACAAGTAAATTAGCAAAACAATTTTGAATATAGTACTTTGGATGTATCTACATGGATTCTCCCTCAATCATTGGAGATGGCAAACACACCATGCCTTTTCAGTGTTTTGCAGTTCTTTTCCATGCTTTCCATGAGGAAATACCTAATTTGAGGGAAACTTTACTTTTTTATTCCTTTTAATATCTTGGAATTACCAATGTACCAACTGAACTATATTATTACTCAGTCTTTCTATATGATTATCTACTAAGAACCTTTGTTTTCTCGTCTGCAAAGTGGGGATAACAAATCATACACTACCCATCCTTCAATGAATTGACATAAGAAATATGATAATCTGGGTAAAACACTTCAAAATTCTGAAGCACTTAGATTTGATCAATACTAATATTATTTCTGATCCAAATAAATCTAATTGAATTAACTTATTTCACTGTGCCATAATCTGCTATGTATTTATTTTTGGTGGAATACTTTTATTATTTCATTAGTATTGGAACTCTGGGTATGGAAACTCCCTCCATGTATCTATACATATAATTTATAGTCCTAGGGGATTATGTGGGTGCACTTTGAGTTTAAATGACCTACTCATGTTCATATAGCTATTATGTGTCTGAGATAGGACTTAAATCAAAGTCTTACTCACTATCAGACTGATCATTCAAACACTATCCTATACTCCCTATGTAGACTAGTCATAGTGATAGTAATGATGATATACATTTATATCTATATAAAGAATATTGGAATAAATAATTTTTATATTCTCCACTTTCATACAATTTATCTCTGTCTACTTGGACAAGCAGAAACCATTTCTACAGTTCTAATACCATATGCATTAGAAATGTACCGCTGATGGTATTCACATTTATGAATGCCACTAAAAGAAAGGCTATTCCATATTTTCAAATGGCTTATCTCTTCCCTCTGTTTGACAACAAAAGCAGCTTCCATTTTGTCAACTTCTTGCTATCTATGTCCATGTCATAAGAAGCAGACAGCCATTTCCTTTCCTTTTTTCCCCTGTTAATCAAATGATGCAGAACTATCCTGAAAGTCTTAAAAGCAAGATTTATTCCTAGTTATAAGTCTAATATCTCTTCAAAGATGGGATTCAAAAAAGATTGGAAATATTGTTGAAAACTTTCTATTCAGCCAGAACTCTAGTGCTTTTTATTGAAACATAAATATAAAGTCTTACTAGAAAGCATAACTAAGCACTGTTAGCTCCAAGACCAAATTGAATGATGTCTAGCAGTAAATCAAACCTTATGTTATAATAGCTTACAACATTGAAGTATTCTTTGATTCAGCTTCCTGGAGTATTCTAGGGCATCATTTGTTTATAAATATAGCGATGTCACAATTCCAGTTTTTCAAAAATTAGATATAAATTCTTCCCTCATCTTCAGAAGTAATTTGCTAGGATTGTACCTGGATATATACATCATATGGTGACAAATCAAAATATCTTTATTTCCAATTTTCTCTTACAGATAAAAAGCACCTATATTAACAAACACATAATTTAACTCTTCTAATAAGCATAAGTCATCTATTCAGACCTCTCTCTGAATAGCACAATTTACATAAGTAGATTTTTTTCCACTGACCTGCTAGAGCCATATTTATTTAATATTTTCCATTTCAGTCAATTCAAATATGAGCTAGAGAACAGTAACTGGAATGTATTTTTCTTCCATTCTATTTTAGAATTTTTATAATGCTTATTTTACAGAGATATTCTTTCTAAACTTATTTTCATTTTAAATATATTCCAGTTATTTCATTAAATATTTTACAATTTCAGGTAAAACACTAAAATTCGTTTTTTAAAAGATGTTGAGTTCCAAATTCTCTCTTCCTCTTGACATTGTCCTTTCCTTAAGAAGGCAAGTATATTGATATCAATTATACATGTGAAGATAAATAAAACTTATTTCCATATTAGCCATGGTGCAAAAGAAAACAGACAAAAACCCTAAGAAAAATGAAGAAGAAAAATTTAAAAATAATGCTTAAATCCACATTCAGAGTTCATTAGTTCTCTTTCTCTCTCTGGAGGTGGATAGCATTTTTTCTTTATGGACCCTTTGGAACTCTGTTGGATCATTGTCTTGATCAGAGTAGTTAAATTCTTTACAATTGATAATCCTTACAATATTACTATTACTATATACAATATTCTGCTGGTTCTACACACTTTGCTTTGCTTAAGCTCATATATGTCCTCTAAGGTTTTTCTGAAATCAACCCACTCATCATTTCTTGTAGCACAATAGTATTCCCTCACAATCATATACCACAACTTGTTCAGCCAATTCCCAAATGATGGACATTCCATTGATTTTTCAATTCTTTGCCGCCACAAAAAGAATTAATTATTTTTGTACAAAGAGTTTCTTCTCTCTTTTCTTTGATCTCTTTGGATTGCAGACCTAGAAGTGGTACTTCTGGTTCAAAGGATATACACAGTTTTATGCCCCTTTGGGGTAATTCCAAATTGTAATCCAGAATAGTTGGACAAGTTCACAACTCCAACAAGAATGCATTAGTGTCCCAATTTTTCCAGATCCCCTCCACCATTTGTTATTTTCCTTTTCTGTCATGTAGGCCAATCTTGTAGGTGTTAAGGGTGGAATCTCAAAATTGTTCTAATTGGCATTTCTCTAATCACTAGTGATTTAGAAAATTTTTCCATATGGCTACAGAAAGCTTTATTTTTTTCCCCTGAAAACTGCCCATCCATTTTCTTTGATGATTTATAAACTAGCAGATGGTTCTTATTTTTATAACCTTGTCTCAGTTCCCTATATATTTGAAAAATAAGACTGTTTTGCAAGAAATTTGATGTAAAAACTTTCACCCAGCTTCCTATTTTTCTTCCCATTTTGACTGCCTTAGTTTTGGTTGTACAAAAGCTATCCATGGTTGTAAAACAATTATCCATTTTAATTCCTGTGATTCTCTCTATCTCTTGTTTGGTTACAAACTCTTCCCCTATCCATATATTTGACAAGTACATTTTTAGATATTTCCTTCATTTACTCATAATATCACTCTTTATATCTAAATCATCTATCCATTTTTATATTATCTTGATATATATTGATCTATCCTTAGTTTCTTCCAAACTGCTTTCCAGTTTTCCTAGCAATTTTTATCAAATGGTGAGGTCTTACCCCGAAAATTTGAATCTTTGGGCTTATCAAATGCTTAATTACTATGGCCATTTGCTACTGTGTGTTGTGTACATAATCTATTGCACTGATTCAACATTCTTTTTCTTAGCTGTATTAGATTGTTTTAATTGTAACTTTTGCAATATAGTTTAAAATTTGGTATTACTAGGCCACCTTCCTTCACATTTTCTTTTCCTTGATTCCCTTGGTAGTCTTGATCTTCTTTTTCTTCTAAATGAACTTTATTACTATGTTTTCTAGCTCTATAAAATAATATTTTTGTAGTTTGATTGGTATGAAAACTGCTAAATCTTGTTTGAGCCTGACTGTTGCTTCTTTTATCTGAATGACTTATTTCTGGCTGCTTACAATATTTTCTTTTTGAACAGGGAGCTCTGGAATTTGACTATAATATTCTTGATAATTTTCATTTTGGGATCTTTCAGAGGTATTTGGTAGATTCTTTCAATTTCAGTGTGGTTTTCTGATCTAAGATACCTGGACAGCTTTCCTTGATAATTTCCTGAAATATAAGGTCTAGGATCTTTTTTTGATCATGGCTTTCAGGAAGTTCAATAGTTCTTAAATTATCTCCCCTGGATCTATTTTCCAGGTCAATTGTTTTTCCAATGAAATTTTATTTTATGCATTTAAGAACATTATTCTTAGAAGGGGTCCATAATCTCTCCGGACTTTCTAAGGAATCTATCACACACACACCCACACACACACACACACACACACACACACACACTATATGCAAGAGACTCACACATACACAAATGCAAGATCAAATAACTTCTTTAGATAATCAAAATTTAATTATATTTAGGAGAATTTTAATCAATGCCTTATGATACAAAAAAAGAGATATTAATCAATATAATCCCTTTGTTCTATGAATAGTTAAAAAAAAAGAAACATTATTTTTCTCATGTGAGAGTACAGAGGTTCAGAGAGATTAAGTAAGGTCATTCAGGTATTGAGAATAAAACATGAATATTCTGTTTACTTACTTAGACATCTGTCTACAATGCTACGTATCCGATACAAAGGTAACTCCCATGACTAGTGAATAATGAAAGACTGTGCTCTCTGAAGGGCTATAGATAATTAGCAGATTATTGAGCCCACTGAAACCATTACTTAAAAATGTTTGAGGGTCACCTACGTAAGTATAAGTAGCACTAAAATGTCAAAAAGTAGAATGGAGTCACATTATAAATCATTTTCTGAAATTTGGGTTTTTGAAATCATTGTTACAGAAATAAACCCCATAAATAAAAGATGATTTAAATTCATTCATACTGCTTTATATTTCATAGAAGAGAGAATCCGACCAAATTAGTAGCTGTCTTTGTAAAGTTTACATTCATAGAATTTAGTTAGTGAATATTTATTTTATCATATTTTTAAATAATATTTTATTTTTCCCAATTACATGTAAAAGTAATTTTTTTACATTTATTAAAAAAAACATTTAATTTCCAAATTGTCTCTTTTTCTCCCTGTTCCCTGTCATGGAAAGGAGTTTGGTATAGGTTATAGATGGGCAATCATAGAAAACATATTTCCATATTAGTCATGTTAAAAAAAAAAAAGAAGAGCAGGAAAAAAGACAGAAAAGAAAGAAGGGATACTTTGATCTGCATTCAAATTCTATCATGTCTTTTTTCCAGTGGTGGATAGCATTTTCATCATTAGTCCTTTGGAATTGTCTTAGGTCATTGTATTGCTGAGAATAACTAAGTCATTCACAGTTAATCATCATATAATATTGCTGTTATTGTACACAGTGTTATCCTGGCTCTGTTTACTTCATATAGCATCAAAACATGTTTCCAGGTTTTTTTTTTTTTCCTAAAAGCATTCTGCTTGATATGTCTTATAGCATAATAGTATTCTCATAGAGTTATATACCACAATTTGTTTTTCCCTTCCCCAGCTGATGGGTATACTCACAATTTCTAATTTGTTGCCACTACAAAAAGAGCAGCTACAAATATTTTTGTACAAGTGAGTCCTTTTCCTTTTTTATGATCTCTTTGGAATACTGTCCTAGTAGTTTTAGTGCTTGTTCAAAGGGTATTCATAGGTTTATAATCTTTTGGGCATAGTTCCAATTTCCTCTCCAGAATGGTTGAGCAGTTCACAACTCCACCAACAATGCATTAGTATTCAAATTTTCCCACATTCCATCTAACAGTAATAATTTTCCATTTCTGACATATTCACCAATCTGATATGTATGAGACAGTACCTCACAGCTGTTTTAATTTGCATTTCTCTACCCAGTAGTGATTAAGAGCATTTCATATGACTAAATAAAACTTTGATTTCTTTGTCTGAAAACTGCCTCTTCATATCCTTTGGCTATTTATCAACTGGGGAATGTCTTGTATCCCTATAAATTTGATGTAGTTCTCTTTGTATTTGAGAAATGACACCTTTATTAAAGACAATTGATGTAAAAATTATTTTCAAGTTTTCTGCTTTCCTTCTAATCTTGTTTGCATTGGTTTTATTCATACAAAAATTTTTAAAATCTAATATATAATCAAAATCATCCATTTTACATCTAGTAGTGCTCTATCACTTGTTTGCTCATAAATTCTTCCCTTTTGCACAAATCTCACAGGTAAGACATTGCGTGCTCCCCTAAATTGCTTATACTATCACCCTTTAGGTCTAAATCTTGTACTCATTTTGAATTTATCTTGGTGTATGGTTTGAGATGATGGTTTATACCTGGCTTTGACAAACCTATCTTCCACTTCTCCCAACAGTTTTTGTCAAATAGTAAGTTCTTATCCCAAAAGCTTGGATCTTTGGATTTATCAAAGATTAGATTATTATGGTCATTTACTATTGTGTGTATGTGCCTAATTTATTCCACTGATCTGCCACTCTATTTTTTAGCCAGTAAAAGATTGTTCTTAAGATTACTACTTCATAATACAGTTTGACATCTGGTATGCCTAGGGCACTTTTGTTCACTTTTTTTTTATTAGTTCCCTTGACATTCTTGACCTTTGTTCTTCCATATGAATTGTTATTTTTTTAATCTCTCTCTCTCTCTCTCTCTCTCTCCATATATATAATATACACACACACACACACATAATAGATATGTATATTTATATATATACATGTATATGTGTGTGTTTGTGTGTGTCTATGTGTCTGTGTGTGTCTGTGTGTGTGGTTTAAGTAGTATGGCACTGAACAAATTCATTTTTATTATATTGGCTCAGCCTACGCATGATGAATTAATATTTTTCTAATTGTTTAGACCTGACTATATTTGTGTGAAAAGTGTTTTATAATTGTGTTCATATAGTTCCTGGTTCTGTCTTGGCAGGTAAACTAAAGTATTTTACATTACCTACAATTATATTAAATGGAAATTTTCTTTTTATCTCTTACTGGTGGACTTTGTTGGTAATATATGAAAATGCTCATGATTTATGTGAGTTTATGTGATATCCTACAACTTTATCAAAGTTGTTCATTATTTCAATTAGTTTTTTAGTTGATTCTCTAGTTGATTTAAAGTAAGACATGATATCATTGGCAAAGAGTGATACATTTGGGTTTTTTTTATATCTTCCCAGCATAGTCAACTCACACCAGTGTCTTCTGTCCATGTATAATCGTTTTAACTGCCGCAATAGTAATAAAATTCTTAAGAGTTATAAGCATCATCTTCCCATGTAAGATTATAAACAGTTTTACCTTACTGAATTCCTTATGATTTCTCTTTCCTGTTTACCTTTTTATGCTTCTCTTTAATCCTGTATTTGAAAGTCAGATTTTTGGTTCAGCTCTGGTCTTTTCATCAGCAATACTTTAAAGTCCTCTATTTAATTAAATATCCATTTACCCCCCAGTTTTTCTGGGTAGGTGAATTTGGTGGTGATCTTAGCTCCTTTCCCTTCCAGAATATCATATTTCAAGCCCTCCAGTCCTTTAATATAGAAACTACTATATGTTGTGTCATCCTGATTGTGGCTCTACAATATTTGAATTGTTTCATACTGTTTGCAATACTTCCTCTTTGACCTGGGAGCTCTGGGATTTGGCTATAATATTTCTGGGAGATTTCATTTGATATATCTTTCTGGAGGTGATTGTTGGATTATTTCAATTTGAATTTTATCCTCTAGTTCTAGCATATCTAGGATATCTTGATAATTTCTTGAAGTGATGTCTAGGCTTTCTTTTTGATCATGGCTTTCAGATAGTCTAATAACTTTAAATTCTTTCTCCTTGATTTATTTTCTAGGTCAGTTGGTTTTCCCATGCAAAATAACCATACTCTAAAAAGCCTAAGAAGAAGCTTCCAAATGGGCATAAGTTCTTTCTCATATTGTGGCTCAGTGTACCCAGATCATTTATAGATACTCTAGGTCATGACCACTTGTAAGGAATTGGTCTCCTAGCCTGATAGATAGCTTTGTTAAGGGGGCTTCTCTTGGGGCCTAAATTAATGGATTTCAATGAAATCTTAACCTAAGCCTTTCATTTGCCCATCACAATCCTAAAGTGCAATTAGGCAAGACAGAAGTCCATATATCAATGCTCCCAACCTTCAATTCTTATTTCCCTTTTAATTGATTAGCACAAGTCTTCGTTACTTACCTGAATGCTTTTCACAAATAAATAAAATAGGAAATGAATAGATTAAAAAAATTCTATTAGGGATGAGATAAGAATAAAGGAGTCAGGCAAACTGTTTTAAGATAATTTTATAGGCAAGAGATCTCTTCTAACTGTGGCAAAGTAAAAACATAAAAAGGAATTTAAATGGCTTGAGTAAATACTGGCAAGTATGGGAGGAAAAAGATATGTTAAGGGGAGACTTTGAGCACACTAATGAGGATGCTGTCAAAATGGGAGGAAGCACAATAAGGTTAGGGTAGGGATGAGTTCATCTAAAGTACAGGAAGGCCTCAGGATCCCATCTCCAAAGACAAAAAGCATAGGTTGTTTTTGGGTAAGATATTCATAGTCAAGTGTACATGGGCTCACACAGGAGATGAATGTTCTAGTTTGTGTCTGTAAATTGTAGGCCAATCAATCCCAAACCCTAATCCTTGGGAGGAATTTGAGTTCGTTAAGGCAACTCTTAAAACTTAGAAAAATGTAATATTACATTAGATATAGAGTAACTAAAATCAAATTCTCAGATAAGAATACAGAAACACTTTACAAGATAAAAATCTCATGAAATAATAATGGATATATTTAATACTTAGATTTCCCATTTAGTCTTATTACCTCCATAAACATTCTTTACATGCCAAGGAAAGAGAGAGAATAAACAAATTCATAGTCTTATGATTTGTCTATAGAAATCATTGTGGTTTACAACCCCTCTATGAATAATTGCATAAATCATGGGGAATTAATTGACCAGTACAGGGAAAGATTAAATGATTGACTTAACTCAAGGTCCCATAGCTAGAATGTGTCAGAGGCACGATCTGATCCCATGTCTTCCTTATTTTCACTGAAACACACACTCAATGCACTATGCTATACTTCACCAAAACTGGAAAGTAAAAAGGAACAAATATCCTAGTAACCTAGGAACACATTCATAACCTGGAGTCCTCAAACTTGTGTGTATACACATGTATAAACACACACATTCATAAACACATATATACATGCATATAACATACACACATACACACATCTCTGACATACATTTGTGTCTCTATGCATGTATGTATACATACATACATATGCATACATACATGCATACATATATGCATTTAATATAATTGTCTTCCTTTGAAATTTATATATTTCTATGCACTTGAAATCATTATTCTTGGAAAGGGTCCATAGGCTTCACTAGACTGCCAAAGGGGTCCATGAAACAGAATACCTGTTCTAAAATATCATAAATTAAATTTCCTTTCCATATTAAAAGTATTTTGGGGATTTGAAGGGGGGGTAAAAAAACACTTTGAGTCAGAAGAAATACACATTTTTCCCTGAAAGAATTTGACACTAACAAAAGCTTATGAAGGGTTCAGTTGTACTGAAAACCTATAGAACTGCTAAATTATTTCAGCTAGTTATTTACTTACGTAGATAGGGTGGAGACTTTGTTTCCAAGAAATAAATTCTTAGAATATTTACAGACATTCTGTCAATCACAGGACCCCCTTGGAAAATACTGAGAAGGTTCTCAGGTTGTCTTCAATCTAATGCAGACTCTATAGACATGCAGGCTGAGTTATCCCAAGGTGTCAGCTGTTTAAAGAAAATTGGATAGGATAAAAATTAATTGGACAGCCAAGTGACTGGCCACTAAACCTGGGTTGTGTTTTCTGTTTTTAATGCTTTTATTTTAAACTACAATCTAGAATTAGAGTTCTTTAGTCATGATGTTTTTGTGTCTAATGTATAGAATCCTGCTGAATGAAATACTAGTATGCTCATAATATATAGATTATATCTATTCAGTCAATGTACCAGTGAGAGTTAGCCACACCTTTAGATATATAACACTTTCAATAAGGAAAACAGAGAGAATTTTGTCCTGTAAAGAGTGTGTGATAATACATACAAGAAAAGGTGATTTATACATTCTCAAACTGTTGTCCAGTTTCTTTCCTAGAAACGAAGGGAAAGAAGCGCAAGGGAGGCCTTTTGATTTGCTAAAATATCAGGGAGAATAAAGTGATCTTTTAAAAAAGAATGGAAGCAGGGATCATCATAAAAATGAAGAAGCAAACAGTTCTGGAGGGATACAAGGGAACCCTTTTATGGAAAAAATACATAATCATCAACAAGCACATTTATGTAAATTTTAAAGGTATTAATTTATCATTTTGTTTTGTCCTCTTCTGAAAGTCTTTTTTTCTTTCATGTTTTATTGCTGTTTTTTTCTTTCTTCATCCCTCTTTTTCCTCCCTCACTTCCTTTCTCCTTTCTTCCCTTTTCTTCTTTCCTTTGTTCCTCCTTCCTTCTCTCTTTTCTTTATATTTCTTTTTCTTTCTTTCCTTCATTCTTACTTTCCCTATTCATTCTTTTCAGTGAGAACTCTATCTTACTTTGGTCAGTCAGAAGGTGGAAGAACAGTGGAGATGGGAAGAAGAATGTGAACTAAAAACTTGGACATGAGCAGCCTATCATACTTATCCAAAGATGAGGAAGACAGGCCTTCTAAGAAGGAAGCAATGGATGAAGGTACAAGGTTAAAGGTCATATTTTCATCACTGCTGATGATTTTTTAAGTCAAGGATTTCAGATTATTAAGCATATTTGGGGAAAAAAAGTGTGTAAGAAACACTTGTCTGTGAATAGGATTCAAATTTCTGAACCATAGCTTAAAATACAAGATTGATGACTAAGGATGGAGCATCCCTAAAAAAATGAGCAAAAAAAAAAGCATAGTATTGTAAAAATGTAATCAAAAGGGTTTCAAAGTAAAGAGGATAGTCAAGATATAAACAAATTGACAGAAACACCTGAGGGCAAATACAATGAAGCTGAACAGCAAAAAGAAAAAAAGCCAAGAAATTAATAAAATCAGTGAATGACTGAGCATTTATTAAACGCCTGCTATGTGTCAAACAGAAGATAGAAATCTAAGATTGGATCAAGTGATAACAGGAATGGAATAAATGTCACAAAACCAGGATTCCAAGTGAAGAAGCATGGTAGAAAACATTTGGATTAAAATGGATGGAAACAGAAACAGAAGTGGTAATTTTCTTGTAATACACTACAAACCATCTACAAAGAAGAAGTAATTGAACAATATGAGAATTATAATTATAAGACTGGCACAGAGGCATGATATAATAGTGAGGAAGGACCTGAAATATCTCACTTCAACTAAGCTCCATCTATAGAAAGTGGAGCAGCTAATATTTTATTGGATTGGTATATTAATAATTTTGTCCTTCAGAAGTGGGGAGAACAAATAAGAGGAATAGATATCCTAGATCTTATTTTTACAAAAAGTAAAAAACTGGTTAGAAGGATTAAAAATGATCTAATATTGAAGGAAATGACTACTCCAAATGGGTTTGTGATAGAAGAAGATTTTTTGATTCTTGGCTAGAGGTAAGAAAAGCCTAACATAGGTTGGCATACATCATAGATATTTGAAGATCAGATTTCAAAAGTTCCACCAAGAGGATAGGTAAGATCTTACAGCCTAAGAGTCTGTAGGGGAAGTAAGCTAAGGATGGATGGGAAACTTTCAAGAAGGATATTCTGAAGAAACAGACAATTCCCATGAGGAGAAATAGGAATTTGTCCAAAGAGAACACTCATGATTGTAAACAGATGGGGATCTTAACAATTTATATTCATATAATATATATATATATATAATTCTATATTTAAATTTGTTGTTCAGTCATTTTTTTAGTTGTGTCTAAGTCTTCATGACCCTACTTGGAGTTTTCTTGGCAAAGATGCTAAAATGATTTGCCATTTCCTTCTGCAGCTCATTTTATAGATGAGGAAACTGAAGCAAACAGGATTAAGTGACCTGTCCATAGTCACACAGCTAGTAAGTGTCTGAAGCTAGATTTGAACTCAGGAAGCTGGGTCTTCCTGAATTCCAGCACTCTCTCCACTGTACCACATAGCTGCTCCTTATACTTAAATACCACACCATAAAAAAGAGTATTTACATACAAACAGCCCAACACAAAGTTTCATATGAAATTATGAATTGCTTTTTTAAAGCACATGATAAATTCTATGCATCATTTTCAACACTACTCTGCTTCCTTCTGAATTTAAATTTCAGCTTTATAGAAAGATAGAAATAAGAGGATGAAAAAGAGGATAAATAAAAACAGCATAATCTAATAAGAATAGTGCTAGGAATATCTAAGCTTAGAATAAGTTGAGGCTAGCAAGGAATTTTAAGAAAAAAAAATTGTTAAGTTTTCCTCAGCTACACTAGGAAACAGAGAGAGAGATAGAATCACTCCTCAGGGTGAATGAGACAATGATAATTAATAATGGAGAAAAATACAGAACAACTTAATTCATTTTCTTTCATTTTTTTAAACCTTGTAACAATAATATCTTTGATCAGAAAAGGACAGAAAATAGGTGAAAATATTTCACCAAAATAAATAGGAAGATTTTTTAAAAAGGCATTTAGGTCACCTCAGTTAGGTTTTGATTTGCAAAAATAATGAATTGCTTCAAATTATACCATTATTTGAAATTGAAATGCACATTTCCTCAGAGGTGGAGACAAGGACCATATTTTAAATAATTAGAGCTTCAAATTGTACTAATTTGAATTTGTACAATTACTCCAAGGAATTCAGCATCCCCACTAATTGGAACTTAGCTGAAGCTAAGCTAAGGTCACAAGGGACTACTTCCTCAAGTATTGAAAGGAAAAAAAAAACATGATTAATGAGACCCTTTCAGTGATATTTAAAAGATGTTAGAAAATGAAGGAAGTAATGAATCATTACAGAAGATCAAATATTGTTTATATATTAAAAAGAAAAGAGGTATGGTTAGAGTCGCAGAATTATAGGCTAAGGATCTTCAATTCCTGGGAAAATACTTAAATGCATTATGAGATAGTAAAAATCTAGAAAAGGAAATAATAATCACAAAGATTAACCATGGCTTCATCAAAAATAGGTCATGTTATAGGTCAAACATATTTACTGTATTCACAATACTAAAAAAATCATTGGAATGCTGTAGATATATCATTTACATCAATCATTGTAAGGAATTTAATGAAGTAGCTCATACAATTCTTGTAGAGAAGTTAAAAAGAAATGGAATAGAGAATAATGTGTTTATCTGGATTTTGAACTGCTTAAGTGACCTAAAGCAAAAAAAAAATTATAATAATTAATCATTTACTGTCCATGAGAAGGAAATCTCAACTGGGATGCCCTAGGG
This sequence comes from Vombatus ursinus, assembly GCF_900497805.2. NCBI lineage: Eukaryota > Metazoa > Chordata > Mammalia > Diprotodontia > Vombatidae > Vombatus > Vombatus ursinus. Next base: position 13,819,642 of record NW_020949613.1, on the reverse strand, counting down.
TCCAGTATTTGATCTTCTGTGATTTATTCATTCATTCATTTGTTTATTTTTAGACAATGACATGGGGGGGGATGTATAGATATGTTTATAAGATGTTTGGATGACAAATCTAACCAGCTAAGGCATTCAATGATAGAGTCAGAATTCCACAAGATCCACTTACTGTGCTTTATTTATTTATTTATTATTATGCTGATGTGAACCCCAGCTCACATCACTAACTGCCTATCATCATTCCAAATTAAATTTCACTTAAGTACCTCAAAATCTGCATATCCAAAATAGAAAACTCCTCCCCCTTACTTAATTTCCTATTATTATTAAGGATACCACCATACTTTCATTTACTCAGGATCACAGACATTATTTCATCCTCAGATTATCTGTCTTCTCTCTCTCTTGTCCCTCCTCTATGAAGCTGGAAAGACCTGGGTTCAAGTGTCACCTTTAATGCAAATTGGTTCTATGACCCTGGACAAGCCACTTAACTTCTATTGTTCAAGGAAATGACCTGGAATAGCAGAGGGGGCTATTATACATAAGTGTTCTGTATTTCAATGAAACTACAGATACAGTGTCTATTCCTATTGAATTTGAAAACTAGGATGTCACTGGTGAAATATGATAGGGCAGTTTCATTGGAATTGGAGTGCTAGAAGACAATTTGAAAGTAATTTTGAAAAATGAACAAAAATAATAAATTAAATTAAAATATAATGATTTTGAAAAAATCAATATAGATGATATGATGAGGAAGTGGTAACTAAATTGACGTTTTACTATTCCTTCTATGTGACACTCTAATTCCTGTCTCTATACACGTTATCCTTCACATCTAAAATTATTCGTTTCAATTCTGCCTTATAAAATTCTTAGTTTCAACTCTGATTTCAAACACTCCCTTCTACACTTATAAATTTTTATTTTCCCAGCTGTTAGTGGCTTCAGCCCCAAATTACCTTGTATTGATATTTATCTTGTACATACGTGAAATAATACAGCATTGTAGATCAAAAGCCAACTTTAAAGCCAGGAAGAAGCCTAGTTCACGTTTCACCTCGGACACTTACTGAATTGTGTGACTTTAATATCTCAATGCTCTAAGTCAGGGCTTCCTAAACTTTTTCTACTCATGACCCCATTTCCCTTTTCAGCAGAGTTAGTTGTCATTGCATGGCTTGAGGGTATGTGCCCTGTAATGTGTGCATGCTTTGTATTCAGAACCAAGACTTCAGTGAAATTGGCTGATGTTAAAGCCAGCTCTGCCTGAAACACCTTGGATTCATTACGTGTTTGATTTTGAATTAATTTTTGATCATTGTGCATTCAGAAACCTTTAACTGTTGCCAAATTTTTTGCCACCCCATGTGGAGTCATGACCCACAGTTAAAGAAGTGCTGCATAGGTCATTTTCTTTTTTTTTATTTTAATTTTTTTTATTTTTAGCATGTGTTTTTAAAACTTTGGATTACAAATTTTCTCCCTTTCTCCCTCCCCATCCACCCTCATTGAAAAGGCAAGTAACTCAGTACAGGTTATATAAGTGTAGTCATGCAAGACACTTCCATAATAGGCCTGTTGTGAAAAACTAAGTATATTTTCCTTCATCCTATCCTATCCCCCATTTATTCTACTCTCTCTTTTGACCCTGTCCCTCCTCAGAAGTGTTTGCTTTTGATTATCCCCTCCCCCAATCTGCCCTCTCTTCTATCAACCTCCTGCTCTCTTATCACCTTACCCCCTTATTTTCCTGTACGGTAAGATAGATTTCCATACCCCATTGTGTATGTTATTCCCTCCTTAAGCCAAATCTTATGAGAACAAGATTCACTCATTTCCTCTCGCCTTCCCCCATTTCCCCTCCACTGTAAAAGCCTTTTCTTGCCTGTTTCATGTGAGATATTTTACCTCATTCTACTTCTCCCTTTCCCCTTCTCCCAGTATAATCTTCTCTCACCCCTTAATTTTGTTTTCCAGATATCACCCCTTCATCTTCAACTAACCCTGTGCCCTCTATCTACCTATCTATCTATATATAGATATAATTTTTTCCCTCCCACTACCCTAATACTGACAAAGGACTCATGAGTTACAAATATCATCTCTCCCTGAAGGAATGTAAACAGTTCAACCTTAGTAAGTCTCTTATGATTTCTCTTTCCGTTTACCTCTTCCATGTTTCATTTGAGTCTTGTATTTGAAAGTCAAATTTTCTATTCAGCTCTGGTCTTTTCCACAGGCATGCTTGAAAGTCCTCTATTTCATTGAATGACCAATTTTTATCCTGAAGGATTATACTCAGTTTTGCTGGGTAGGTGATTCTAGGTTGTAGTCCTAATTCCTTTGCCCTCCGGAATATCATACTCCATGCCCTCCGGACCCTTAATGTAGAAGCTGCTAAATCTTGTGTTATCCTGATTGTGTTTCCACAATACTTGAATTGTTTCCTTCTGGCTGCTTGCAATATCTTCTCCTTGACCTTAGAGTTCTGGAATTTGGCTACAACATTGCTAGGAGTTTTCCTTTGGGGATCTCTTTTAGGAGGTGATCGGTGGATTCTTTCAATTTCTATTTTGCCCTCTGGTTCTAAAACATCAGGGCAGTTTTCCTTGATCATTTCTTGAAAGATGGTGTCGAGGCTCTTTTTTTGATCATGGTTTTCAGATAGTCCAATAATTTTTAAGTTCTCTCTAATGGATCTATTTTCCAGGTCAGTTGTTTTTCCAGTGAGATATTTCACATTCTGTTCTATTTTTTCATTCCTTTTGATTAGTGTTACAGTGCCTTGATTTCTCAAATTGTCCCTATCTTCCAATTTCTCCATTCTAGTTTTTAAGGAAGTATTTTCTTCAGTAATCTTTTGGACTTGCTTTTCCATTTGGCCAATTTTGCTTTTTAGGGCATTCTTCTCCTCATTGGCTTTTTGGACCTCTTTTGCCATTTGGGTTAGGCTATTTTTTAAGGTGTTATTTTCTTCAGTATTTTTTTGGGTCTCCTTTAGCATCACTCTCAGTTTTTCCTCTACTTCTCTTACTTGCTTCTCAAAATCCTTTTTGAGTTCTTCCATGGCCTGGGACCAATTCATATTTTTCTTGGAGGCTTTGGATGTAGGAGCTTTGACTTTGTTGTCTTCTTCTGGTTGTATGTTTTGATCTTCTTTGTCACCAAAGTAAGATAATATAGTCTGACTCTTTTTGCACTGCTTGCTCATAATCTCAGCCAATTACTTGAGTTATAGACTCTTTGTTAAGTTAGGGGTCTGTTTCCAGAGTGGAGAATGTACTGTCTCAAGCTTTAGGGGTTTGGTGCAACTGTTTTCAGAGATACTTCTAGGGACCTGTAAATTTTCAGTTCTTCCAAGGTACTATGATCAAGGGTGAGGTGTTTACTCCTTTCTTGGTCTGTGCTCTGGTCTATGAGCACTCTTTTCTGACTTGGAACTGTGAGGAGGGTTTCCTCTCCACAGCTACTACAAGCTCCATCATGCCAGCCCTCCTTCTCGCCCCAGGACCACCACCCAGAACTGTGACCTAGATCCAAGCATGGGGAAAGCAGGAGAATACTTCACCAACAGAGAGATTCCTGCAATCCCCCTCTGATCAGCCACTTGATTCCCCCTCAGTCTGTGGGCCTGAAGCTCAAGAAGCAGCTGCTGCCCCAGGCCGGGTTCGGGAATGGGGCTGGAATCCCATTGTCCTTCTTTCTCTCCCTGCAGACACAGACTTTTCCCACTGACCTTCTACATTGTCTTTGGCTTTCATGGATTGAGAAGTCTGGAAAACGCCACAGGTGCCCGTGATTCAGTCCTCTGAGGCCTGCTCCAGGGTCACTGCTGCCTGTGCGCCCACACCGAACTGCGCTTCTCTCCCCGCTCAGTGCGATACACCTCTCTGATCAACCATCCAGGCTGCCTTGGGGTGGAAATTTGTTTCATTCTATCTTTTTGTGGATTCTGCTGCTTTAGAATTTGTTTAGAGCCATTTTTCATAGGTATTTGGAGGGGTTTGGGGGAAAGCTCAAGCAAGTCACTGCTTTTACTGTGCCATCTTGGCTCTGCCCCCTGTAACAGCTGCATAGGTCATTTTCTAAGACTATAGGTTGCTGAGAAAGTGATGACTTACATTTGTAGGGGAAGTTTCTGCATTCAGTAATTCCCTATACTAATGAAATCACACATTCAACCCATCAATCAATAAACATTTATTAAGCCACTTTTACTTGCCAGGCACTGCGCTAAGAGAAATGGAATACAAAAAAAAGGCAAAAGACAGTCTGTGCCCTTTAAGGAGCTCATAGTCTAATGGGGGAGACAACAAACAAGCCATATATAAGATAAATTGGAAATAATTAACAAAGGCACAAGAATTAAGATGGTTTAGAAAAGGTTTACTATAGAAGACTCGCGTTAAGGTGAGATTTAGAGAAATTCAGGGAAGCCAAGAGTCAGAGATGAGGTAGGAGACTATATTCCTATCTATACAGATCTTTATATATGTATGCATATGTATATGTACATGCATATGTTTATTCCATGTGTTCAATATATGCTAACAAAACTGAAAACTTAAAGTAGAGGCCCATTAAAAATATAAAATACTCAAATTAAGAAAATGGCAACTAAAGAAACTAAGCAATCCCATCTCAGAAAGAGAAATTTTAAAAAATCATTAATAAATTCAAAGAGATGGGTTAATTAACATGGTTTATATGGACTTAGATTTAAAGTCTATCAAAAATTTAAGGAAAAATAATCTTTCAGCAACATGAACTTTTTTTAAGTTTGGAGAAAGATAGCACTTTACAAATTTGTTCTATGAAGCAAATATCCTACTACACAAAGAAATAAAGCAGAAAAAGAATAGTTTAGAGAAATGTCATTAATGAGTAGTCAAATACTCATTAATGAATGGATATGTAAAAATTAAATGGAATATTAGCAAAGTGATTAAGGAAATATATCTATATCTGTGCATATACATATATGCATATTATAGCTATAGCTATAAATACAGATAATGTGAATAGATATAAATAGATGTAGATGGTAGAGAGATACAAGTACAGAGAGAGGCAGAAGTAAATGCAAATGTAAATAGAGATAGATACATATATTTTCTATTAATAGATTAAAGATTACTAGAAATATAAGAATTGTGAAACACTGGGAAATTTTGGCATAATTAACAACATACTCAATAAGTTTTTGTTTTTATTATAAGAAAATGACCCTCAAATGATAAAACTCAAATGATTTCAGTGATCAATATTGGTACCATACAATGAAAGGTGAAACACACACTTCGTTGCTGTTGATAGAGAACCACAGAATAGCTAGGGACTGTTGCCTAAACCATTAGATACAATAGTTTTGCAAGTTTTGATTAGCTGATTTTCTTTGTCTTTGGATGGTTCAATAGCAAGGATAGGTTAGAAAATGACAGTGATAGGGCAACTGGGTGGCGCAGTGGATAGAGCACTGGCCCTAGATTCTGGAAGACTTGAGGTCAAATCTCACCTCAGACACAAAACACTTATTAGCTGTGTGACCCTGGGCAAGTCAAAAGAAAATAACAGTGGTGTAAAAATGGCATTTCTAAAACAAAATTTTGAATATCAAGTCATACTAATTTCTTTTCTAGATTGGATAGGCACAATGCTTTTTTTTTTTTTGGCAGTCTTTGGGCACTGCTTTTTTCTTCTTTTTACAAATAATTTAACAGCAAATTTAGTACCTTAGACAATTTTTTTATTTACAGGTAAAATATAATAAAGATTCCTTTCCCACACAGAGTTTTTCACCAGGAAGAATTTATGTTCCAAAGCTTGAGATTACAGTTCTTTCTAATTCTCTTCCAATTCAGTCAAAGATCCCCCTTGTCTCTGAAGCAAACATGTAGTCTTGCAAACCTAGCACTGGAAGATCCGAGGTCAATGGTACAAATATTTATTTCCATTTGATTTTAAGCTTATGGACCTATAGACCAACAATGCCTCCTTTATAACAAAAAAAAAGTTTGTGAGTAGACTCATTCTGTTAGGGATTCAATTATTTTTCTAAGCACTGAAAAGTACTGGATTTCCTTTCTGTCAACTTTTTGCCTCTGACAACTTGCTTTTTAAAATGTACATCAAGAATTATTTCAGCATCTTTTTATCTTCACCAACCAGCACAGTGTCTTGCATAAAAGGTGCTTAACAATTAGTTCTTTATTAGTATTAAGAAAGCCTCCATTGTCTAGGGGGTAAACTACAAAGGGAAACAGGCAAAAGGGCCTTTTTTTGGTAATGTTTCAGGTGTTGGAAAACAGCTTGGTAGGTACTTCTGACCAAAAAAAAAAAACAAAAACAAAAAAAAAAACTCGTTGTAGAAGGGCCAAATGCAGATAATTTTTTTCCTATATTCAGCAGTTATAGTGGAAGAACAGAGGGGAATATTAGTATTACTGTACAATTGTTGGTGCATTTTAATTCTAGAATTAGCAAAAGATGTCAGAGAATATTGCTGCCTCATTTTCTTCTAAAAGAAGTGAAAATGTCTAAATGGATAGAAAAGGAAGAGAAGTGGCCATGAGAAAAATGTTCTATAATCTTAACATTAAAAAAAATGTATGAAGTTTAAAGTTTGAGATTATTTTCACGTTTCTAGCAAACAAATATATGCAGCATAAAACAATCCTGCTAAGTACACAAACTAAAATGGCTGCATAGGTCACTAATAGATATGTCTTCAGTGATAGGTGATTCTTAAGTATAGACAAAAAGGATAAGGTGATTTCAATGATATAGGAAACTCCTGTGTGAGGAAATTCCATTCTTACTTCCAAAATTCACAAGTATACAGGCACTTGCAGGTCCAAAAACATGCATACATTTATTTTAAATCACTCTTATTTAGATTGTGTCTAGAAAGAAATCTGAATCAAACTGTTTCAAGTAAAAAGTTTTCTGTTTGTTAGTTTCCCTATGCTGACAGGATATTTGACTTTTCTTGTAAATATCTCAGCTTCTATAGGCTCAAAGAACCTGGAGGTGGAATATCCTGGCTGCTCCCCAACCTCACCCTCTGCTTCCTGTGGTAGGTTCCTCAGATAGAAATTGAGGGAGTATAATTTGATGGTATTCCAATTCAGAATATATGATCTTATAAAAATATCACATGTGCGCACACACACACACACACACACACACACACACACAAAACAACATAAACAATCTAATCTTTATACCAGCATACAGAGTTTTTTACTTATCCATTTTTGCATTGCTGGTTTTTAAAAATAAAATTTTCAAAACTTCACTCATGTTTTGAGATTCTGGTATATCTCTTCTATGTGAATCTAACAATAACATCTTTTTTCCTTCCTCTAGTGATAGCTTTTGAGACAGCAGTGGAATTTTTTTGAGCTTTGAGTTTCAGAAGATCTTTCATCAATCAAGATTTAAGTAGTGTTATATCATACTGTGAAGTAAAAACTTATTGTATAGATATGAAGTTTTAGTATACTCTAGAGTTACCTCAGACTCACAAAGCAATTAGCCAATAACGTTAAAAAGTTATGGCTAATTTAACTAATGGTTAATGGAGCCTAGTAAAGCTGTCAGAGTTGATGAGCCCATTGAGATTTTGTTCAGGAAGACACATTAAGTTTAGGGTCCTTTATCTCCTTTTAGCAGTTTAATCAGTCTCCTGAATGATAGCCACCCTTTCTAAAGATATGTAAAGAATATGTTTTTTTTTAAATTTTCTCTTGATATTCCTGTAAGATTTAAATGCAAGAAGGCAAACCTTGTCTCTTAATAAAATGATATAGGTTACAAAAGTGTTCCTTGATGCATGTCTTAAGAAAGCATCAATTCCTAGAGCTATTACAATAGAGGAAATTTCAAAAATTTAAAATAGAAATTTTTTTCCATCTTGAAATTTTTTTCTATAGCTAATTTTTTAATGTTTTAAGGACCCTTTCAGAATGATTCATAGAATGAGCCACACCATTGAATGATTAAGTAGTCAAATGACATAAAGTGAAAAGACATTACAGAGGAGATGAATTTATAGAAGAATATCTTTTGAAAAATCAGGAAAAAATATCGCATGTGCTCAATAGTCACTTGGAAGTATTTTGCCTAATTGATAATGCACCTTCCTAAATAAGTCTCTTGTTTTATTGACTAAATGCTGTAATTTTGTATAAATTATTGAATTCTAGATATAACACTAGATGGGATCTAAGTGATCTACTCTGATCCTGTCATTTTACAAGTGAGGAAACTGAATGATAATGCAGGCAAAAGTGTCAAATTTTTATCTAGTTTTTTTTCTTCTGACTTAAAATGTAGTACTCATTCCATTATTCTATGCTTCCCCTTGAAGTGATTTCTTTTCCTAAAGCTCATGCTACTTAATAGATCCCTTTATTCCACAAAAGTTTAGCACCCTACTGTGATTCCATTTGCTTCTAAACTTGCACATTTAGGTAATTCAGAAGGTATTAGAATTATGTACAAAATGGAAAAAAGTTTGGAGTGTGAGCAGGAAAGAATTTAGACACAAAGAATATACAACAGATAGACTTTAAAGATAAAACTGCCAATTGTTCAATTAGTTAGAGTGTTGGAGGGAAGCAAAGGATCCTTCTCCTTCGTGGGAAAAATAAAACTTTTGGCTCCATTTTGTTTTCTGATGGAGATGCTTTTTTACTGGGATTTTGGGTTACCCTGCTGTGCACAGTTTATTGCATTTGAGAAAGAAAATAAAATGAATCTCTGTTAAATAAGGGAGCTTACTGTCATATGAATGGATTAGGAAACTAATAGAATGAATACTATGCAAGCTGAAATATTCAGACAATAAAAATGTAACACATACTTTTGAATGTAATTTGTGGCAAGAATTTCTTTCTTTTTTTTTTCACTAAGTTCCTGGTGATGATCATTTAGCAGATTTGTAATAACAATAAAACTTCCTGGTCCTCAGTTTTCCTATCCCTGATTTAGAAAGTTATGTGCACACACAAATGAACAAAACATTACTATATACATATCTAAATACACACGTATGCATTTATACATACATGTATATATAGTCATAAAACCAGGTATATGTGCACATATTTTACATATACATGTAACATATGTACATATACATGTGTGTATGTGTGTAGGCATAATACCTGGAATGATATGACAAGAAACAAAATATTTGTGGCTGCCTTAATCAGAAAAAAGTTTTCTTAGGGAAATAAAGGAGTACACACATGTATGTATATATTCATTATATATATATATATATACACACACATATAATTTATTCATTCTCTATATATTCCTCATATATGCATGTATCTTCCTTTTATAAATATTATATACATATATGTATATGGGTGTGGTTGTATATATACATATATACATATTCACTATGTATAGATACACACACACATACTATAGGACTATGAACAAAATTTACATCCTACTCCTGTATTCTTCTCTTGGTCCAGAAACATGTTACTATAAATGGGAGAATAAGACCTTAACTGTTAGAAGAAGGTGGTCTCCATACTTTAATGTGAAAGCAAATTTTTAAAAGCTGTTTTTGATGGATAGAACACAACTAAAGAGATGGTAAAAAAGGACTCTAAAACTTTTATGTTAATAACTTATTCTATTTTTGTTGTGGCTGTTTGATTGTATATACAATGTTCTTTCTGCATGTTCCTTCTTATCACTTGGAGAAACACACCATTCTATATAAATAACCTATAAAATAATATTAGAATGATTGTGGCCAAGCCAGGTTTCCTTTTAGATACTTACAGTAACACCCTCAGAAGCATATCAATCAACAGAGTGGAACAAATTACTTCACACTTAATAAAGCCAGGCCAATCAAGATTTATGCATTGAAGAAAAGCAGCTAATAAGAAGGGTCATTAACATCACATGCACCATAAGCACAGGAGAGAAAGCATTGTCTTTGTGATCTTGAATAAGATCTTTAATTATTAGAGGGGGCATATATTGAATATCCATGTATAATACTATAAAATGTAGGCTTTGTCTACATTTAAAAAACTTAATATTTCAAATATGTTAAATTAAAACAATTGATTACTTTAGAAGCACTCACCCTTTCTCCCACGATATATTTTATTATTCTTTTAGATTCAGCTTCTTTAAAAAAATTCTTAAGCTGTTTGTATCAATATACAGAGCTTTTATTATGTGGAATAAATGAAGCATTTTCTGATTTGTAGGGACTAGAACATTCTCTTAGTTTAGGAGAAACAGTTTTGTAAGCACAGTTTTTTTAATACCTTCTCAGTAATTTTTGTTCCTAATAATCAATTGAGACTGGTGACAAATAATTTATAAAAATCCTTTTAGTAGCACTCAACAACAACAGTAATAGAAAAGCTCGACGTTTAGAGAAGTAAATATCATACTGCTCTCCGGGGAATTGGCCAATCAATATAATCTGCCCTCTGGCTAAGCATTTCAGAGGGGGGATTAGACATATATTGTTATATTTTATTTTCACTATAACTCTCAGATGGAAGTGGAACCCATTTTAGAGAAGAGAAAATGAAACTCAGATAGTTTACTTGGGCTATACAAGTTCTCAAACTAGTATCTGAGTTGGTATTTAAACAGGTCTTCCCACTTCTGGGACCAATAATCTATCCACTACTTCATTCTTCCTTTCATCTTGTTATCTTATGCTTCACTACTAGAAGTATAAAGCCCAGACTAGGCAAGATAAGAGAACATCCGTTCTTTTTGCTAGTCAGAAAACATCTGTATTATTATGATTAATATGGGGCACTATCTTTTAAGAAGAACATTGACAAGCTGTACATATTTGCAGAAGAGTAACTTAGATGAGTAAGGGTCTGAAAACTGTCATGGGGTTCAGCTGAAGTAAATGTCAAAGAAAAAACTATCTTTACACATTAGAAGAAAATATGGAAGGAGATTAGACTTATTGTGCATGTCTCTGGAGAGTACAACTGTTTTCAATGAATAAAAAGTACAGGGAGAAAGATATAGTATAAAGCAATATATATAGGAGTATATATACATATATGCATACATACATATATTTGCATAGATGTATATGTGTATATATATACACATGGGTGTATGTGTATACATCCACATAAGGAAGAACATAAAATTTTTAAGCAATATTTAGATGGCCACCTAGGGAACATCTGAAAAAAAAAGGGATTTGTATATTAGCTATTCAATTACATGAGGTGACCTGTAAGGTTCTTTCTAAATCTAAGATCCTATGATTATGTTATTTTATTTATTGTTATTTTTTGTGAGATGGCTAATGTTTTATTTATTTGATTTTTGGTATGTACTCCACTCCCAACCCCTGCCAAATCTACAAATACCCAACTGTTTTATAACATACAATCTAACCTGTAGTTAATGAAAGGTTTAGCAACTTGCATGTGATCATATAAATATGGGTCAGAAGCATGGCTTGGACCTCTCTCTTCCTGATTATTGCGTTAGCCTTCTATCCACTATAACTCCACTGACTATGTCTTGCTGCCCTCCAATCACAGTATTACCAATTGTTAATTAGCTCAAGCAACTCTCTGACCTTCTTTCAACTTCAAGTAATCTTCCATTAATTCTGTACCATGGAAGTCAGAAATATCTGGAGCCTTAATTATTCTGAATCATGTTAAGAGATGCCGGCAACAAGAAAGCTGATCATTCAGGTTTGTTTCTTTATTCCAGATGATAAAATCATTAATTAGTCACTTGGTTTTTATCAGGTTTAGGCTTTCAAGTCTCACTTCTTTAAAGAAGTCTGTAGCAACAGGTAGCTCTTGCTTCCCAGATCCTACTTCCACACTATTGGTTTGTTCCAATTGAACTAAAAATGACTTGTCAACAGGATGCAACAGGCAGAATCTCTCCTCAAGATACTGTTTAAAAATGAGCAAAAGTATCCATAGGCTTTCTTACCTTTACTTTGTGCCTCATCCTCACTTCTCCCCTTCCAAACTCCACTGGCTTAGGGGCTGTGTCTCTCTCTCTCTCTATTTTTCTCTTTGTCTATCTTTATCTGTCTTTCTCAATTTGTTTTCTTTAAAAGCTCAATTAATTTTCTGTGGGGGCATTATCCTTTTTCTGTTTTGTTTTGACTCTTTTTTTTGGGGGGGGGGTGAGGCAATCGGGGTTGATTTGCCCAGGGTCACACAGCTAGTAAGTGTCATGTGTCTGAGGCTGGATTTGAACTCAGGTCCTCCTGACTCCAGGGCTGGTGCTCTATACACTGCTCCACCTAGCTGCCCTTTGTTTTGACTGTTTTAAACATTTTTAACATGCAAGACAGTTTTTAGGTATGTATAAGTGTTAATATATATGTGATTTGAGAAAATTTAAAAAAGCTAATTTTATGATTAAGCATGATTGTATTTTCTGTCTAGACATAAAAGCATATAAGGAATGAATATAAAATGTACCATTGAATACAGTATTCTCTTAACTAAGAATCAGAAAGCCTAGCTTTTAGTAATGATGTAATATAATTAGCTGCATTAACCCTGAGCAAATATTTGTTTTATTATTTTATTTTTTATTCAGCCAAGATCTGCCTTCTCACCCTTTCATCACACCTTCCTCCACAATTGAGGACACAAGAAAAACAAAATCCATTATAAACGTGTATAGCCAATCAAAACAAATTTCCACATTGGCTGTGTCCAAAAATAAACATATATTTCATTCTACCTTACTATCAGAAGGTTGATGGTATGTTTCATCAGTAGTGTTCTGGAATCCTAGTTAGTCATAACTATGATAAGAATAAGTATTCTATCACATGTATATTCCATAACTTTTTTCATTTATCCCCAAACATATGGGCATCCCCTCAGATGGGCATCCATCCTCTGTCTCCTCAAAAACATTATAAATTTAAAAAAACATTATAAATACATGCGTACATTCTTAGAGTATTTTTTTTTCAAGGCCAATCCCTCCATTACTATATTCCTCTAATTCCTCCTCTCCTCTTCTACTCTTTCCCTCCTATTTTCTTATTGAGTGAAATGTATTTATATATCCAATTATATGTATGTGTATTATTCTTCCTTTTGATAATTTTCAGATCAATATTGAAGTGTCAGCCATTCCCCTCCATCTCCTTTTCATTGTTTATTTAGATGTTAACTTGTGCACCCTGATTAAGAGAGAATTTTTCCATAACCTTTTCTCCAACCTCCACCAGTATATTTCTCTTCTCTCTTTCTATTCTTTTCTTAAGGTCAAGACATGACAGATTCTCATACCTTGTCTAATTGGAGTCCCTCCATGATCCTTGATGATGATAGGGTTCGGAGGGGACTCATTATCTCTGCATATTTCAAAGTAAGTAGATTGTCCTTGTTTAGTTCTTTATCATTGTTTGTTTATATATACCTTTTTACAGTTCTCTCCACTCCTGTGTTTGTATTTCAAAGTTTCTCTGTAGTGTTTGTCTTTTCATCATGAAAGCCTGGAAGTCCTCTATTTCATTATAGGTAGCTTTCTTTCCACTCTACAGTGTTATACTAAGTTTTGCTGGGTAAATTATTCTTGACTATAAGCCTATACACTTTGCCTTCTGAGTTATAATATTCCAACTTCTCTGTGCCTTGTTATGATTGCTACTAAATCCTGTGTGATCCTGACTGTGATTTCTTGGTACTTGATTTGTTTTTCTTTCTAGCTATTTGAAGTATTTTTCCTTTGACCTAGAAGATCTGGATTTTGGCTATTATGTTTCTGGGAGTTTTTAGTTTTGGGATTTCTCTCACAAAATAACCAGCAGATTCAATTTCCATTTTGTCTTCTGATTCTAAGAGATCTGGAAAGTTTTATTTTAGGATTTATTGAAATATGATACCTAGACTCTTTGTGGTTGTTATAGTTGCACTGTTGTTGCTGATGGCATTCAGATAATCCATAGATTTTTATTTTTTCTTCTCAATCTGTTTTCTACATCAATTAATTTTTGCCATGCAGTACCTTATGTTTTCTTCTATTTTCATCTTTTTGACTTTGTTTTAAGATTTTGTCTCATGAAGTCACCGACTTCTATTTGGTCCATTCAAATATTCAGAGAGTTTGTTGCTTGGGTAAGGATTTGTACCTCTTGTATAAAACTGTTAACTTCCTTTGAAATTCCTTCTTCCATAACACTGATTTCTTTTTCAATTTCTTTCATTAAGTACTCTCATTCCATTAAAAAAATTAAAACTCATTTAAAAATGTTTGCTTCATCTCTTCTAGAAATTCTAATTGAGTTTATGCTCAAACTGGGTTCTCCTCTGAGGCATTGCTTATTAATGTTTCAGAGTCATTCTCTTCTTCTGTCTTTGTGTTTTGAGTTTTTTCTGTTTATATGTTGCAAGTATTCAAAATTTTTAATTCTGTTTACCAAAATATTTGTCAAATGTGTACAACTCATTATCTGTTTAACAGATACTACATGTCCTTAATTGATGCATTAAGCAGTGGCTCCTATTCATTTTGTGATTATTTTTGAAAGTATAGTTTTTTTGTTATTTGATTAAAAATCTATTGGTTTTTTAACATCTTGATAGTTTTTTTTTTTAAATCAAGAGTAATTAATATATTGTCACATTTGTTTGGTATACAGAGGTCCCCAACAGTATTTTAAAGTGATGAAAAAAGTGGATTAGAGATTTGCCAGATAACATTTCCCAAATCTTAAAATTCAATCTTGGTTAAATCCATCAAATACACCATTCTTAATTCAAGTCTGTAAATCCTAACTGGTGACACTGTATAACTGGCAGACATTGAATAAAACAGGCTTTCAAAGAATTAGTTTTAAAATCATTAGGGTGATGGTATGCTGTAGCATATTACCAGTGAAAAAAATGTGTGAGGTGTGGCATAAAATACATTATTCTCCCAATATATATATATGCATTAGAAGGATGGATGTTTATGATGTGAAGAGGATAATCACCAGATAGCTTTTGTGTGCTAGTGTTTCCCCTCAAATTTCAAGATTTCTAGATGACAACCTTGAGCATCATAGGTAGAAGATCCAAGTTGGCAGAGTATAGGCAGCAACTCAGTTGAACTCTCCAATGTTCTCTTTCAACAACTTCAAAATAATGCCCCAAATCAAATTCTAAAGTGGCAGAGACAACAAAAGATATAGGTGAGGCATATGTCCTGCTCCAACTCCACCAACAATGCATTAATGTTCTGATTTTCCCACATCTTCTCCAACATTTATCATTTTCCTGTTTTGCCATTTTGGCCAATCTGATAGGTGTGATGTGGTACCTCAGAATCATTTTGATTTGCATTTCTCTAATCAATAGTAATTTAGAGCATTTTTTTCATATGACTATAGATGGCTTTAATTTCTTCATCTGAGAACTGCCTGTTCATATCCTTTGACCATTTATCAATTGGGTAATGACTTGTATTCTTATAATTATGACTTAATTCTCTATATATTTTAGAAATGAGGCCCTTTTCAGAGTCTGGTTGTAAAAATTCTTTCCCAATTTTCTACTTTCCTTCTAATCTTGTTGGCATTGGCTTTGTTCGTACAAAACCTTTTCAATCTAATATAATCAAAGTTATCGATTTTGCTTTTCATAATGTTCTCTATCTCCTATTTAGTCATGAATTCTTCTGTTCTCCATAAATCTGATAGGTAAACTATTCCTGGCTTTCCCAGTTTGCTTACAGTATTAGCCTTTATATCTAAATCATGAACCCATTTTGACTTTATTTTGGTATATGGTGTGAGATTTTAGTTTATGCCTGGTTTCTGCCACATTCTTTTCCAGTTTTCCCAGCAGTTTTTGTCAAAGAGTTCTTATCCCAGAAACTGAGTTCTTTGGGTTTATCAAATAATAGATTACTATAGTCATTGACTACTATGTCTTGCATACTTTTATCAAATAATACATTACTATAGTCATTGACTACTATGTCTTACATACTTAACCTGTTCCACTGATCCACCACTCTAGTTCTTAGCCAGTACCAAGCAGTTTTGATGATTGCTGCTTTATAATACAGTTTAAGATCTGAAATGGCTAGGCCACCTTCCCCTGCATTTCTTTTCATTAGTTCCCTTGATATTCTGAACCATTTGTTTTTCCAAATGAATCTTGTCATTATGTTTTCTAACTCTATAAAATAATTTTTGGTAGTTTGATTGGTATGGCACTGAATCAGTAAATTAGCTTAGGTAGAATTGTCATTTTTTTATATTAACTTGGCCTACCCATGAGCAACTGATGTTTTTCCAATCATTTAGATCTAACTTTATTGTTTTGTAATTGTGTTCATGTAGTTTCTGGGTTTGTTTTTCGGGGGATAGACTCCTAAATATTTTATAATTTCTCTAGTAAGTTTAAATGGAATTTTTCTTTCTATCTCTTGCTGTTGGGCTTTGTTGGTAATATATAGAAATGCCAGTGATTTATGTGGGTTTATTTTATGGCATGCAACTTTGCTAAAGTTGTTTATTATTTCTAGTAGTTTTTTACTTGATTCTCTAGAATTCTCTAAGTATATCTTTATGTCATCTGCCAAGAGTAATAGCT
This sequence comes from Vombatus ursinus, assembly GCF_900497805.2. Classification (NCBI taxonomy): domain Eukaryota; kingdom Metazoa; phylum Chordata; class Mammalia; order Diprotodontia; family Vombatidae; genus Vombatus; species Vombatus ursinus. The sequence goes on along the minus strand of NW_020949613.1, from coordinate 13,803,038 downwards.
TTGTTTCTTCTTTGCCTGTTCTAATACCTTCAATTTCTTTTTCTTATCTTATTGCTAAAGCTAACATTTCCAGTATGATATTCAACAACAGTGGTGATAATGGACATCCTTGTTTCACCCCTGATCTTATTGGAAATGCTTCTAGCTTGTCCCCATTACATATAATGCCCGCTGAAGGTTTTAGGTAGATGCTATTTATTACTTTAAGGAAGACTCCATTTATTCCTATGCTCTTTAATGTTTTTAATAGGAATGGGTGTTATATTTTATCAAAGGCTTTTTCTGCATCTATTGAGATGATCATGTGGTTTCTGTTAGTTTTGGTGTTAATATGATCAATTATGCTGATAGTTTTCCTAATATTGAACCAGCCCTGAATTCCTGGTATAAACCCTCCTGGTCATAGTGTATTATTCTTGTGATAAGGTGCTGTAATCTTTTTGCTAATATTTTATTTAAAATTTTTGCATCTACATTCATTAGAGAAATCAGTCTATAATGTTCTTTCCCTGTTTTGACTCTTCCTGGTTTAGGTATGAGCACCATATTTGTGTCATAAAAAGAATTTGGTAAGACTCCTTCTTCCCCTATTTTCCTAAATAGTCTATATAGTATTGGAACTAATTGTTCTTTAAATGTTTGATAGATTTCACATATAAATCTATCTGGCCCTGGAGATTTTTTCCTAGGGAGTTCATCAATGGCTTTTCTTTTTCTGAGATGGGATTATTTAAGTATTTTACTTCCTCTTCTGTTAATCTGGGCAATTTATATTTTTGTAAATATGTATCCATTTCAGTAAGATTGTCAAATTTATTGGCATACAGTTGGGCAAAATAGTTCCTAATTATTATTTTAATTTCCTCTTTCTTGTTGGTAGCTTCACCTTTTTCATTCCTGATACTAGTGATTTGATTTTCTTCTTTCATTTTTTAAAATTAAATTAACCAAAGGTTTATCTATTTTATTGGGTTTTTCATAAATCCAGCTCTTAGTTTTATTTATTAGTTCAATAGTTTTCTTTATTTCAATTTTATTAGTTTTTCCTTTGGTTTTCAATATTTCTAATTTGGTGTTTAATTGAGGATTTTTAATTTGTTTTTTTTCTAGCTTTTTTAGTTGTATACCCAATTCATTGATCTCCTCTTTTTCTATTTTATTTATGTAAGCATTTAGAGATAGAAAACTTCCCTTAAGAACTGCTTTCACTGCATCCCATAAGTTTTAGTATGTTGTCTTATTATTGTCATTCTCTTGAATGAAGTTATTGATTGTTTCTATGATTTGTTTTTTGACCTACTAATGTTTTAGGATTAGATTATTTAGTTTCCAATTATTTTTAATCTATCTTTCCATGGCCTTTTATTACAGATAATTTTTTATTGCATCATGATCTGAAAAGGATGCATTTAATATTTCCACCTATCTACATTGGATTGTGAGGTTTTTATGCTCTCGTACACGGTCAAGTTTTGTGTATCTGCCATGTACTCCTGAGAAAAAAGTATATTCCTTTCTATTCCCATTCAGTTTTCTTCAGAGGTCTATCATACCTAACTTTTCTAATGTTCTATTCACCTCCTTAACTACTTTCTTGTTTATTTTGTGGTTAGATTTATCTAGTTCCGGGAGGGGAAGGTTGAGGTCCCCCACTAGTATAGTTTTACTGTCTATTTCTTCCTGTAACTCCCTGAACTTCTCTTCTAAGAATTTGGATGCTATACCACTTGGTGCATATGTGTTTAGTAATTATATTACTTCATTGTCTATGGTGTCTTCTAGCAGGATGTAGTTTTCTTCCTTATCTCTTTTGATAAGATCTATTTTTGCTTTTGCTTTGTTTGAGATCAGGATTGCTACCCCTGCTTTTTTTTTTTTTTTTACTTCAGCTAAAACATAATATATTCTGCTCTAGTCTTTCACCTTTACCCTGTGTGTGTCACTCTTTTTCAAACGTGTTTCCTGTAAACAACATATTGTAGGATTATGGTTTTTATTCCTTTCTATCATCAGCTTCTGCTTTGTGGGAGAATTCATTTCATTCACATTCATAGTTATGATTACTCTGTCTTTCTCTCCATCCTTTTTTCCCCATTTATGCTTTTATTTCTTTCTCCTTTTCCCTCCTCACTAGTATTTTGCTTTTGACCACCACCTCCCTCAGTCCCTCCTCCCTTCCATTAGCCCTTTCCCTTTTCTTCCCCTTTACCCTTACTGCTTCTTCCCTCCCTTCTATCTCCCCTCCAGTTTCTTTCCCCCTTTCCTTCCTACTGCCTGTAGGGAAAGTTAGATTTCTATACCTAACTGATTATGTTATTCCCTTTTTGAGCCAAATCTTATGAGAATAAGGTTCAAACAATGTTCATCTCTCTCCCTTCTTTCCCTCTGATGTAATAGGTTTTTGTGTCTTTTCTTGTAATATAATTTACCCTTGTCTGCCTCTTCCTTTCTCAGAATATTTTCTTAGATTAGATTAATCCACTTACTTGAATCCATTTAACCCACTTGATTAGATTTTTTTTTATCATTACATCAAAGTCAACTTATATCTACTCCTTTAACATGATATAATAACAATACAGTTCTAAAGAGTTGCAAGTGTCATCTTCCCTCGTAGGGATGTAAAGTTTGCCCTTATTAACAACATATTGTATCTTTCTGTTCCATTTACCTTTTTATGTCTCTCTTGAGTCTTGTACTTGAAAATCAAATGTTCTGTTGAGCTCTGGTCTTTTTATCAGGAAGGTTTAGAAGTCACCTATTTTGTTGAATATACATATCCTCCCCTGAATGATCATGCTCATTTTCACTGGGTAGTTGATCCTTGGTTGTAATATAAGCTCCTTTGCCTTACAGAATATCATGTTCAATGTCCTACGGTCTTTAAATGTAGAAACTGCAAGGTCCTGTGTAATCCTGACTGTGATTTCATGATATTTAAATTGTTTATTTCTGGCTGCTTGCAGTATTTTCTCTTTGATGTGGTAATTTTGGAATTTGGGTATTATATTCCTTGGAGCTTTCAATTTGGAATTTCTTTTATGAGGTGATCAGTGGATTCTTTCTATGGCTATTTTACTATCTGGTTCTAGGACCTCAGGGCAGTTTTCCTTGATGACTTCCTGAAAGATACTGTCCAGGCTCTTTTTTCATCGTGATTTTCAGGTAGACCAATAATTTTTAAATTATCTCTCCTGGATTGATTTTCCAGGTCACTTTACCAATGAGGTATTTTACGTTTTCATCTATTTTTTTTTTCATTTTTTTTTTGTTTCTGTTTGACTGATTCTTGCTATTTCATAGAGTCTTTAGCTTTCATTTGCGCAATTCTAATTTTTTTTGGGGGGGGGGTTGGGCAGAGGGGTTAAGTGACTTGCCCAGGGTCACATAGCTAGTGAGTGCTATTTGTCTGAGGCCGGATTTGAACTCAGGTCCTCCTGAATCCAGGTCCAGTGCTCTATCCACTGCATCACCTAGCTGCCCCCCAATTCTAATTTTTAACAAATTGTTTTCTTCTATTAGATTTTGTACCTCCTTCCCCATTTGGCCAATTGTATTTTTTAGGGACCTGTTTTCTTCAGTGTACTTTTTTTTCCAGTTGCCCAAATGTATTTTTAAGGACTGTTCTACTTCTCTCATTTGACTTTTAAAATCCTTCTTGAGCTCTTCTAAGAAGGCTTTTTGGGCTTCAGACCAGTTCATATTCCCTTTTGAGGTTCCAGATGTGGGTTTGTTGACAATGTTGCCCTCTTTAGAATTTCTGCCTTGATCTTAACTGTTCTTATTATATGAATCTATGATACATTTCTTTTTGCTCATGGTGTTTGCTTATTTCCTGGTTATTAAAGAGATTGATCTCTCCTGCTGGGAAGCAGAGAGCACTGACCCAAGCTTCTTATGTTGGGAGCCTTGGGCCTGGTCACTGGTTTTGTGTGCTGGGGCCTGCGATGGTGGCAGTTGGAGGCTGTAGGGTTCTGGCAGCTTACCTGGTGTTGGGCTGGAATCAGCAACACTGGAAATCTAGGGGTAAGATTGAGGAGTCTGGCCCCTGGAGGTTGCCTGGTTTTCCTTTCCTTTTGCTTCCTTCAGCTCCTTTCAGAGGAATGATGCAGGATGTTTATCTCCCTGGGGCCCCTTGGATTACTTCACAGGGATTTGCTGAGGCACTGGGAGATTTCTGCAGAATGCTGAGGCACCTGGTAGTTTTCTGAACTGGTTTCTACCAGTTCCCCCACCCTCAGTAAGGCACTGGGGGTGCAGGTGTTGGTGTTTGCTTGCTCCACCACCTGGGTTTCAGGATCTCCTCCTGGTATGCTGAGGTGGGGCTTTCAACTTGCTTGCTGGGATGCCTCCCATTCTGTACTGCTCCCTTTCCCTCAGGGCAAAGGCCTTTCCCATTAATCCCTCAGGCTACCTGGGCTACTGGACTGCTGCACCCTGTCTTTCATCTGGTTCAGCTGTTCCAGGGTTTTCCTGGGGTGATATTTTCTGGGCTTTCAGAGATTGGTAAGGGAGGGTAAGGGCAACTTACTTCTTACTCTGCCATCTTGGCTTCAGCAGGAAAATAATTTCTTAAAAATTAGAATTGGGCAAGTAGAAGTTAGTGGCTTTATGATGCATCTTAATATTATAAAACAAAGTCAAAAGGATGGAAAAAATAGAAGAAAATAATTGAAATTTAACCACAAGAAGATCAACTTAATTTGACTGACTTTCTCTTTTGAGATGTAGGATACTCCCTTAGTTAGACATTGCTTAGCATTAACAGAAAGAAAGGGTGAAGTAAAACAGACAGACAAACAAAAACAAACAAAACACACACACATACAACACACTAAGTAGAGTTTAAGTTCTTGAGAAAGCAAATGAATGGTCTTCTAAGCTAAGTAAAAGGAATGTGTTTAAATTTATGGATGATGAGTTAGCTCATTCTCCAAAATGTAGTCAGAAAAAAGGGATACAGAATGAACCTTTTTAATGGTGGAAAAAGTCTACCCATAATATTGTTCATTTGGATTTGAACATCTTTGATTCTCCAGTGGTTGAATGACAAGATTAAAAATCAAAATCCTTGATTCCATACATCAGTGTACACAGGGTGTTTTGCTTTCTAATGTTAACAAACCTTTGATCCACTACATAGACAAAAATATAATAAATACTTTTTTTCACTTTCTTTAAGTTCCATATAAAGTTATGCCAAGAATTGAAGTATTTATCTATATCATTAAGAAAAATGCTACTGTCCATGTTGCATCAATTTGCATCTTTTATTTGAAAAAATTTTGTATTCTGAATTATTCAGATATTCATTTAAAACCACTGCTTCACTTTATGTGAAAAAAAAACATGCCTCTCTTCCCATGATATATTTCTGTCCTATCTTGTAAGGTTGACAAATTATCTTGTAAAGTTGACCACAATTTTGGAAAATAAATAATTGGGTAAAGCACATCTTAATATTGGCTTCCTCATTTTTCATTTCATATTCTCCATTCTTCTGAATTTCCCACTGGCATACAGAGAGGTACATAATTATCCTATACAGTATAAAAACTGTAAGACAAAACTATCCTTTTTACACATTCAGTCTTAAAATAATTAACAGGTTTATGAACAGTTTGGATGAATAAAGTTCAAGCCCTCCCCTGACTCTTTTATTTTCTAAAAGAGAACCAGCCCAAATTACCGATAATATTTTGTCTATTTTTTTTCCTATGGTTTGAAGGGAATTTTAAATTGATGAAAGTAGAGAAATAATAGTAGTAGAAATTGAATTTTGCCAGACAAGATACAGGCTTCCTGTGTAGAATGGAAAATAACCTTATCTCATTCAGGTCATAACACCAATATTTTGCTATTCCAATACACTTTTGAACATACTCTGGCAAATTACATCAATCATGTCCAATTATGTCCAATATCTAGTCGAGATTATTTTCAGTGTCCTTGAACAAAACAGGCTTGTAATCAGATTACCCTCAGCCACCCACTAAGTGGCGATAGAAACACAGGTGTAACCAAGGAAATATAGAGAATATATATATATATATATATGTATATATATGTATATAAGATTTTGTCATTTTTTTATAATGTTCAACTTTCCCTATGTCAAGGAAGAAAGTTTGCCTTTGAAAATGGGGGGAGGGGCAGCATCATGTGGAAAGTGAAGAGTGTTATTGGATATTTAAAATGTTGATTTGAGGTTAATACCTTCATTTTAAGAGAGTAAAACGTATCATGAAGCATATTTCCTTCTAAATGCTTAGAGGAAAATGAGCCTCCTTTTGAACTCATTGTCCCAAAGACTTTTTTTCCCACATAACTGAAAATAAATACTAATTAAATCAACCAGCATAATTTCATTAAACACTTTTGCATTTGAAGTCAGATGATCTACTTTGAATTATAACTCTGTTACTTAATATTTGTTTGATCTTGGAGAAGTCAATTAACCTATGTGCGTCTCAGTTTCCTCATTTGTAAAGGAGGAAGGGGATGAATTTGATTCCTTCCTACTCTAAATCTATAATGTTATTAATTAAATAAATGCTGACATACAGAGAGAAACTTAATTAAGTGGTAAGTCAAGTTAAGCACTTCAGTGACAGATTTCAATATATCACCTTAAAGTATCTCCCAATAGATTGCATAAAAGTTGTGCAGTTTGGGAGGTTTGCAGAAAATAATAGTTGTACTTCTCTGCAGCATATACTTACTAAATGAATAGTGATTAATATAGGCTATTTACAAACTCAAAAATTATAGCATATATGTTCAAATAGATGAAGCTTTGTGATATGAAAATCAAAAAAAATTGTTGGTTGGTTAATTTGTGCCACTATCACTTTTCTTTACAATTTCATTTCATAATTAATGCCATCATTCTTCTGATAGTACTGCTAATGTTCAATTGGCCCAATGTTGTAGTTTAATAAATGGAGATTTGGCCTCAGAGTCAGAATGACCTAAATTAAAGACCACATACTTTTTTGCATGATGTTGGAAAGTCTCTTAACCTCTGAGTCACTCTCCTCCTTTATTAAAAAAAAATCTTTAAATCTACAAGTGTCAGAGTTGGTCACATATTTCCATTTATAGAATTGTAAATATATTACCTGAAATAGAAAAGTCTGAGTAAAAGGCTTCTGAGTGTAATGATTTATTTGCAAAGCTAGCATTTGGAATCAAATCAGATCATCTGTCTCAGTAATCAGAGACCCAGGAATGATTCACAGAGTTTATTTTCATAATAGCCAAAGAGGAATTACAAATTATAGCAATCTTAGGAAACTTGTTTAGAATATAATTCAATTGGGCAAGGCAGGTCATCTGACTAGTTTACAACTTCCAGGCTTTCCTATTGCAAATTGAAGTTATTGCCAACATTTAGAGTATAGGCATGCCAGAGGCATAACAAGGCATTTCTAGAATGGGACAACAATTAAATCTAGTATTCTACTTGATTAAAGCCTATGTTTATCAACCTGTCTGTCAAAGTGAGGCTGGCTTAGAAATCTTGACTTACAGCTGTAGCATTTGCAATTACAAATGTTACTGTTAAAGGAACCTGTAAACTAACAGTTTTCTAGCTACTAAAAAGAGGTCTTACATTGGGGGGTTCAAGAAAAGGGGAACATCTCCACTAAGACCGGTAAGACGAACTTAGCCTTTAGTTCAAGAAAGGGGGATTTTATGCACTAAGAGTTGAAAGAGGAACTTAACCTTTAGAAAGAGTCTTATAATATCTAAATTAATACTATGCATGCTTTATTGCCCCAAAAATATATGTGTACTCTAAATTACCTATCAATAAATGATACCTATTAATAGAGCCTTATCAATCTATTAATTCCTTCATAATAGAGTTTCCCTAATTACAGTTCCAGTATTTTTTTTAACTGTTATCAACCATTGGTTAATCTAACAATGGTTTTAAATAGACTTGAACAATATGCATATTTCAATTCACTTTTTTAATAGTTTTTTTTTATTTTTCTCAATCACATGTCAAGAAAATTTTTAGCATTCATTTTTATAGAATTTTGAGTTTTAAATTTTTATTCATCCTCTCTTCCCTCACCCTCCACTCTTCCTAAAATGGCAGGCAATTTGATATAGGTTATGCATGTGCTATCATGTAAAATATTTCCATTTTAGTCATGGTTGTGAAAAAAGAAACATCAAAAGGAAAAAAAAAGCACAAAAAAAGAAGAAGGTGAAAAAAGACATACGCTTCTATCTACATTCAGAGTTCATCAGTTCTTTATCTGGATATGGACAGCGTTTTCCTTTGTAAGTCCTTTGTACTTGTCTTAGATCATTGTGTTGCTGAGAAGAGCAGAGTCATTCATAGTTATTCATCACATAATGTTGTTGATACTGTGAACAATATTCTCCTGGTTCTGCTCATTTCGCTTTGCATCAGTTTGTATATGTCTTCCCAAATTTTTCTGAAATCTGCCTGTTCATCATTTCTTATTGCACAGTAGTATTCCATTATATTCATGTACCATAGCTTGTTTGGCCATTCCCTAGTTGGTGGGCATCGTCTCAAATTACAGTACTTTCCCACCACAAAAAGGACTTCTAAGAAATATTTTTGCACATATAGGTTCTTTTTCCTTTTTTATGATGTCTTTGGGATACAGACCTAGTAGTGGTATAGCTGGATCAAAGAAAATGCAGTTTGATTGCTCTTTGGACGTAGTTCCAAATTGTTCTCCAGAATGATTGGATCAGTTTACAACTCTGCCAACAGTGCATTATGTCCCAATTTTTCCACATCTGTCCAACATTTGACATTTTCCTTTTCTTTCATGTTGGCCAATCTCATAGGTTTGTGGTGGTACCCTCAGAGTTGCTTTAAATTGCCTTTTCCCAATGAATATTAATATAGAGTACTTTTTCATATGACTATAGATAGCTTAGATTTCTTTATCTCAAAACTGCCTGTTCATATCATTTGGCCACTTATCAATTGGGAAATGGCTTGTATTCTTATAAATTTGACTCACGTCTTTATGTATTTGAGAAATGAGGCCTTTGTAAGAAATAACTCATTTGGATTCAGGAGGGATGAAGTTAAAAGCCCAGTTTATTATGCAGTTGCAAGGTGGGGTCCTATTGAAGAGGCACACTTTCCAAAGCAAAAGTTCACTATTTATTTTTAATCCTGGCCACAAAGTCCCTTGTCTGTTTCCTCATTGCCTGAGTACTCTAGAGTGTACACCTTTCCAACTCGCCTGTTACACATCAACTCTTTGACATGTCCTCCCTCCTTCTGCATACATGTTATGTTCAGAAAATGGCATCTTAGCCCTGTCTAAGGGTGGAGAAGTTAGTATTCATGAACCTATTAAGCATTTGCACGCTAAGCAAAGCTTAACCTTTGTCTTACTTATTGACTTATAACAGCAAAACAAGATAAGACTGCCTGTATCCCATTTTACTTAGTTACTTTTCTAGTGGTTGTTTCAATTTTATGGAAACAAACATTTTCATTATACCTTTCAGTCTTTATCAGAGAAACTTGCTGTAAAAATTTTCTCAGTTTTTGACTTTCTTTCTAATCCTGGCTACTTTTTTTTTTTTTTTGCAAAACTTACTGCAGATACAGCAGAAAGATTCAGAAGGCTCCCCAAAGTTGAGAGAGAGAACTAATACAAAAGAAGACTGCTCATTTCTAAAATAATCTTGTCAGACTAACATTGAGCCGAATTTAGGGAGATGAAATTTAATAGTAATTTATGTAAATTCTTATACTTGAAATAAAAAAAATAACTTCATAAGAACAAGGTGGGTGAGTCATATCTACTTCATAAGATTTTTGTATTATTCAAATAAGATAATATATTTAAAATGCTTTACAAACTTTAAGCAATGTATGAAAGTCAGTGTCATTGCTATCCATTTAATGCTTAAACGTCAAAATACTCTCTTGTCTAAAATTATTTTACAAGGCTAATTTTCAAGAATTATGTTGAAAGTGGATCATTTTACAATTTTGTAGTGTAGAAAAATGCTCAGTCTGATTTGCCACAGCAAGTAAACTCAGTCAATATGGATATGCTGCAGCCAAATTGATTGTATGACAATCCATATCCCTTGTTAAGATGTTTTGCTTTTTGGTACTGAGGTCTATTTATCCTACTTATAATAGACTTTTTGGATTCTTTTCCACCAGGAGGCTAAGTTTAGAATCACCAAACTAAATGACTTTCTATTTCAAGCTTCTCATTTTTCTGCTATAATTTTGTGTTACTAATTAGCCATAAAATAGAGTCTATTCATAGGTAGTTAGGCAAAATTAAAGAGATGACCTCAGGCATGAAAGATCTGTGTTTAAATTCCACCTCTGACACATACTGGCTGTGAGAACATAGGTAAATCACATATTGTGTAACCCCTCAGCATAGCCAGACAAGTCCCCAAGGATATAGACTGAATAACACTTACTAAGCTACATTGGGAGAGGCTTTTCCTCACAAGAAATTCTGTCCATCAACGAAATCATAAGTCTGGAATCACCTATGGGGATAATTTTGGAAATATTCACAAAAAGTATCTGAAGCTTTTCTAAACTGAGGAGGGAAACATTAGTCTTTAAATAAAAAAAAAAAGAGTTGGAGAACAAGACCTCTCTAAATATGCCTAGTGAGTGTGTATTTAAAAAATAATAATCCATATGTGCATAAATTTATTTATTTCTATCTGTAAAGTCAGTTAATCAGTCAATAATAATTTACTAAGTACCTATTATGTTCCAGGCACTACTGTGCTAAGTATTAGAGATAGTCCCTGTTTCCAAGGAACTCACACTCCAATGAGTGAAGAGTTGAGGACATTAGCTAGGTTGTGTGCCTGTGTGAATGAGAGGAGGGTAGTCTTAAGAGTAATAGGAAATTTTGAAAAGGTGAAAGGTTTTGAAAGATAATGGATTCAATTTTGGATATGTTGAGTATAAGATGTCTGTGAAACATCCAGTTCCAATTGTCTAATAGGTACTTAGTGATGAGAGATTAGAAATTAGCTGAAAGATTAGTACTGGATAAATAGATTTAAGAATCACCACAATAGAGATAATAATTGAATCCAAGGGAGCTGATAAGATCACCAAGTGAAACAGTTTCCAGATGAAGAGGACAAGACAGAGACCTATGACACACCCATTATTAGTGGGCATGCCTTGGTCAAATATCCAGTAAAGGACACCCAGAAAGAGGAGTTAGAAAAGTAGGAAGAGAAACAATAGGCAGGAGTGTGCTAAGAACCTAAAGAAAAGAGAATCTCAAGAAGAGGATGATCAATAGTGTCAAAGACTTCAGAGACATCAAAAAGGAGGGGATTGAGAAAAGGCTATTTTATAAGGTAATTAAAAGATTCCTAGGAACATTCACAGAGTAGTTTTGTTTGAATGATGAAGTTGAAAGCTAGATTCTAAAGAGTTAAGAAAAGAGTGAGAGGGCAAGAAATGGAGACACTTATAGATGACCTCGTTTTTTAGCCACACAAAGAGAGGATAGATACAGGAAGATAGAACAGATAGATGAATCAAGTTAGAATTGTTTTGAAGATGGGAGAGACATGGATATGTTAGTAGGCAGTAGGGAAGTAGGTTATAAATGGAGAAAAATTAAACATAAATGAGAGAGGGGGCATGATCAAAGGGGCTGAGAAGATAGATTGCAATGCAATCCATGGTGCAAGTCAGTGCTCACTGTGGGGATGGTGATTATTCTGGGTCCTTGGAAGTTGTGACATGTTAAAACAACAACAATAACAACGACAACAACAACAACAAAAACCCTCTGGCAGGTCCTATCAATATAGAAAGATTTTGTGTATTTGATTGATTGATTGATTGTGTTTTGCCTAAAGGCCAAAAAAACTATATTTTGGAAGTTAAACCCGGGGTTTGCCAGAGAATAGTGAATTTGGGTATACAACATTTTACAGGACATCTACAAAGTCATAGAGTTTGCAATCTAGCACTCTTGTTAACACAACTAAAAATTCTTGAAGCAGTGGAGTACATATGTATTTAATTAAATAATCTGTGATTCCTGTGAAGAAAACCTGGTAGCCTTTAAATGTTTGGAATAAAACATATAACACTTTTATAGCCCTTAAAGGATAATACAATTTGAGTGAAGTTCATTTATATTTAGGGACAATCTGCCCCTTAGTCAATACAATGCTATCCCTGTACATGTAGCCAGAGAAATTTGTTATTTTCTTGCTTGAGAAATGTTGCTTCTGATTATATTTCTAACACTGCTAGGATGGGTTTTTGACCCCTTCTATTACTGTGGCAAACATCATGCTACTTAGCAGTTGGCTGTTTGGTAATTTGTCTTTCCACTTTCTACATAGTAGATATTTATGGAATTTGGCCTCTGTCTCTGCCCTTAATATTATTCCACTGAACCTGTTGTTACAGTTTCCACAGAGAATGCAAATTCAATAACATTTCTAGATAAAAAAAGTTGGTTTCAGAAACAAACCTGATTTGCATACTTTCATTATATCTATGTATCATATAATTTTATAAATATAATTCCAAATGTCCCAAAATAGCTAATACATTAGTTACCTATTTTATACAAGGATAAAGAATTATTCATGTGGATTATATCATGTCTTTTTTTTTTGTGGAAATTTCAGTTGTTCAGAATATAAGGATAGGGACTTGATCTGTGGTTTCATTACTAAGGAGAACTTCCAGGTGAAAAGTCCTTCTTCTAGAAAGTAATATAGGTCAACAACTTTTAGATATATACCTAGTTTACTGATAACATGTGACTTACTAAGGGTTATATAAATAGTAATTTTCAGAGCTGGATTTCAACCTGGTCTTCTTAACTTTAAGGACAGTTCTCATTCCACACTCTGTGGGCTATGAATTAATTATACATTTATTAGTTGGTATGTTCCCCAGTATGTAGCAACAAAGTTAGTACCTAAAACACAGTTAATATCTAGGCACAACTGGGTCACACCTAGAGTTGGGAAGACCTGAGTTCAAATATAGACTCAGACACTTATTAGTTGTATGACTCTGGGAAGATTATTTAACCTCTGTTTGCTTTAGTTTCTTCATCTGTAAAATGGGGATAATAATATTGCCTGCCTCCCAGGGTTATTTTAAGGATTAAATGAATTAATAGCTGTAAAGTGCTTAGTACCATGTTTGGCACATAGTAAGCACTACATAAATAATAGCCATAAAAATAAAAGCAGTAATAACATTTAATTCTATTTTGTGATGACTAATTATGCTATGATTAATGTTCAATACATTCATAATGACCCTGTTTTTCTTCTCTAATGTCATTCATCTAATGTCTCAGCATATTCTCATTCTACAGCAGCACTTGATGTCATTTGTTGTTGTTTTCTTTTGTTTTTCTTTTCTCATGGCTTCTCTGTCATCATTCTTTTTATTTTCTGGTGTTCTCCTTCAACCAGCCTCTATTGCTGTTATCCATTCTACTCAATAATGTTCATTTCACAGTTGAAAAACTTAGGAAAAGAAAAGTTAAGTGAATCACCCAGGGTCACAGATAGGAAGCATTTGACACTGGATTTGAATTCCAATCTTTCTGAATCCAAGACTAGTGCTTTATCTACTGTGACGCTTAGCTGTAAGGAGTGAGAAACTGAAAAGTAAGAAATGTATTACTAATGATAGCATTCATGTAAAAGAGTTGCTATCTAATCTCTGAGTTTTTTTAACCTTGGCTTTCTTGCATCTTGCAAGGCTGAGGTTTTACCATTCAAACCAGTTTTCATTAGTCAACAGAAAACAAGGGCTTTTTGCTGTGTCACCAAATTCATAGGTAATGATTACCAACTCCATTGATACCTTCTGGAAGACCATGAAAACTTCAAGAAATTTGCATGGTTAGACACTTGTCATTAGATTACACAACTGACTACATGAAAGAACAAGTAGAAAATAGATTTGGACTTAGGTTATTTGGGCTTGAATATAAACTCTAAATTGCTTAACTAATTTCATTTATCAAGTTACTTTAACTCTCTAGGCTTAAGTTTCCTCTCTTGTAAAATGAGAGGACTAGACTAGAAAACCTCTAAAGACCTTGGTAGCTTAAACTTTATAATCATCCAGTCCTCTTTGTATAAGTGTTTGTCACCAGTCTAAACAAGATGAAGAAAAAGTGATGATTATTTGGATGAAGGACTTGACAGTCTACTGCCTTGTGACAACACTTAACATAGTGATTCTGGGTTGTAGGTTGTCTAATCTTAAGATTCCTTTCCTGAACACTACTCCCTCTTCCTTTGTATCCATTCACTTTTATCCATTTTCTCCAAGATTCCTATTCTAATCTCTGAGCATATTCACTTTGGGAAGATGATAAATGCAATTTCTGATAACTTTATCATTGTTAGGGTAGTTAAAGGACTTTTACATAGATAAAGACACCAAGAGTGAGTGGATTATGCTGGCAGATATTAAAAAAAATGAATGAGTGACGAAGACAGATGCCCCAGAGAAGGGGGGGTAGAGAGGGAAAAATGGGGAAAATTATTGTGAAAAAAAGGAGGTAGACAAAGAAGAGCTTCTACAGTTGAGGGGGAAATTGTGTAGATGAGTGGGAAAAAAACGTAGATGTACAAAAACATTTATAGCAACTTTTTTTGTGGTGGCAAAGAATTAGAAATTGAAGGGGTGTCCATCAATTAGGGAATGGCTGAATAAGTTATGACATTTGATTATGATGGAGTACCATTGTGCTATACAAGTATAAAAATTAAAAGGGAAATATTTTCAGAAAATCATGGGAAGACCTATATGAGGTGATGCAAAATGGATTGAGTGGACCAAGAGATCATTGCATACGGTAATAGCAAGATTGTAATGATGTTTAACTGTGAAAAACTTAGCTACTTTGAGCAATACAATGATCTCGGACAATTTCAGAGTCACTCATGATGAAAAATACAGTCCACCTCCAGAAAAAAATGAACTGATGAACTCTGAGAAAAAAATTTAAGTACAGTTTTCTTACTTTCTTTTTCTTTTTTCTTTTTTCAAGATAGCTAATATGATATTTTTTATGACTTCACATATGTAATTGATTTCATGTTGATTGCCTTCTCAGTGGTTTGGGGAAGAGTGGTAGGGATGAGAGAATTTTGAACTAAAATGTTTTTTTTAAATGTTAACAAATAAGTAAATTATATATATGTATATATGTATGTACATATGTGTGTGTATATCTGTATATATATATATGTATATATATATATATGCAGAGAGAGAGAGAAGAGGAAGCATTATCTGTATATATGTAACAGGGCTAAACTTGAAGCCTTCCCAATAATATCAGGCAAGGATGTTCATTATATCTTTTATTTTTTAGTATTGTGCTAGAAGTGCTAGTTATAGCAACAAGACAAGAAAATGAAGTTGAAGCAATAAGAAGAGGCAATGAGAAAACAAACTATCATTCTTTGCAGATAATATGATCTATAATATGACCTATATGATATTGCTACTTAGAAAACCCTGAAGAACCAACTAAAAAACTAGTTGAAACAATTAATAACTTTAGGACAATTCTAGGCTATAAAATAATCACAGATAAATCATCACTATTTCTATATACTCCCCTCAAAAATAAAATAAGAAGATAAAATAAAACAAAAATGAAGAGACAAAAAGAAAATTTTAAAGAAGATAAAATACTTAGGAGTCTAACTCCCAACATCAACCCAGGTGTAATATAATCACAATTACAAAACACTTTTCACACAAATAAAAATGATCCAAACAATTGGAGAAATATTTATTGTTCAAGATTAGGCCAAGATAATAAAATAAAAAGGACAATTCTACATAATTTATTTCTGAGTAGTATTTTTTCCAATTACATGTAAATAAAAGATACTTTTCAACATTCATTTTCAATAAGATTTTGAGTTCCAATTTTTTTCTCTCTCCTTCATTTTCCATCTTGAGTCCTTTATTCTTGTCTTTGGTTATTGTGTTGCTGAGAAGAGCTAAGTCAATCATGATTGATGTCACACAATGTTGTTACTGTATACAATGTTCTCCTGGTTCTTCTCATATCATTCAACATCAGTTCATGTAAGTCTTTCCAGGTTTTTCTGAAATATATATGCTTATCATTTCTTATAGCACAATTGTATTCCATTATATCCATATGCCACAACTTGTTCAGTCATTTCCCAATTGATGGGCATTCCCTCAATTTCCAATTCTTTGCCACCACAAAAAGAGCTGCTATAAATATTTTTGTACATGTAGGTTTTTTCCCATTTTTTTATGATCTCTTTGGGATACAGAGCTAGTAGTGCTATTGCTGGATCAGTGTCATACCACTGATAATCACTGATTGCCCTTTGAGCATAGTTCCAATTTGCTCTCCAGAATGGTTGGATCAGTTCACAACTCCACCAACAGCGAATTAGTCTCCCAATTTTCCCACATCATCTCCAACATTTATCATTTTCCTTTTTTGTCATATTAGCCAATCTGATATGTGTGAGGTGGTACCTCAGAATTGTTTTAATTTGCATTTCTCTAATCAATAGTGATTCAGAGCATTTTTATATGACTGTAGATAGCTTTAGTTTCTTCCTCTGAAAACTGCCTGTTCATATCCTTTGACCATTTCTTAATTGCAGAATGACTTGTATTCTTATGAATTTGACTCAGTTCTCTATGTATTTGAGAAATGAGGCCTTGAGACATGCTATAAAATTTGCTTCCCATCTTTCTGTTTTCCTTCTAATCTTAGTTGCATTGGTTTTGTTTGTGCAAAACCTTTTTAATTTAATGTAATCAAAATTATCCATTTTAGATTTCATAATGTTCTCTATCTCTTGTTTGATCATAAATTCTTTCTTTTTTCATATATCTGACAAGTAAACTCTTTCTTGCTGTCCTAATTTGCTTATGGTATCAACTTTTATGTCTAAATCACATACCCATTTTTATCTTATCATTATATACAAGGTGAGATATTGGTTTCTGACATACTATTTTCCAGGTTTCCCAGCAGCTTTTGTCAAATAGTGAGTTCTCATCCCAGAAGCTGAAGTTTTCATTTATCAAATAGCAGATTACTATAGTCATTTACTACTGTCTTGTGTCCCTAATGTATTCTACTGATCCACCACTCTATTTCTTAGCCAGTACCAAATAGGTTTGATGATCGCTGCTTTATAACATAGTTCTAGATCTGATACAGCTAGGCCACCTTCCTTTGCATTTTTTTCATTAATTCTCTTTATATTCTTGACCTTTTATTTTTCCTTCCAGATGAATTTTGTTATTTTTTCTAGCTCTATGAAATATTTTTTGATAGTTTCATTGGTATGATACTGAATAAATAAATTTAGATAAAATTGTCACTTTTTTATTTTATCTGTGCCTACCCATGAGCAATTGATATATTTCCCATTGTTTAGATCTGACCTTATTTCTATAAGTGTTTTTTAATTAAATAGAATTTCTAATTTGGTATTTAATTGGGCATTCTTAATTTGTTGCCTTTTACCTTTACTCTGTATGTTCCTTTGCTTCAAATGTGTTTCTTGTGAAAAACAAATTATATGTTTCTGTTGTTTAATCCACTCTGCTATCCCCTTCTGTTTTAAGGGAGGGCTCATCCCATTCTCATTCACAGTTATAGTTACTGTGTATTTCCCTCCATCCTATTTTCCCTGTTTATACTTTTCTCTCTCCTTTCTTGCCCTTGTTTTGCTTCTGACCACTGCCTCCATCAATCTGTCTACCCTTCTATTATCCCCACTCCTTTTCTTTTCCTCTTCCCTTCCTACTTCCCTACAGGGTAAGATAAATATCTTTACCCAATTGAGTGTGTATGTTATTCCCTCCTTTAGGCAAATCCAATGAGAGTAAGGTTCAAACAATGCTTACCCACTCCCTTCTTTCCCTCTACTGTAATAGATTTTTCATGTCTCTTCATGTCATATAATTTACCCTATTCTGCATCCCCCTTTCTTTGTCTCCCAATGCAATCTTTTTTTTCATTCTTAAATTATTTTTTTAATAACATCAAAGTCAACTTATACCCACACCCTCTTTCTAAGTATACTCCTAATTGTCCTAATAGAGATACTTTTCTTATCCAAGGTCTGCTGATAAGAATTCGTCATTTTAAAAAATTGCTGGAAATGCTGTAAAACAATTTAGAAGCAAATGGTCATAGACCAACATCTCACACAGTATAACAAGATAAGGTCAAAATGGATATAGGGTTTTGACAAAGAAATGTGATATCATGAGTAAATTAGGGGAAAAATCTGTACCTTTCATATCTATGGATAAGAGAAGAATTTATGAGCGGAGAAGACATAGAGAGGACCATGGGAAATAAAATGGATAATTTGGATTTGATGAAATTTAAAACAAAAACTTTCATACAAATGAAAATAATGGAACCAAGCTTAGAATTAGAATAGGAAATTGGGAAGAAAATTTTTAGCTAAGTTCTTTGATAAAGGCTTCATCTCTCAAATACATAGGGAATTAAGCAATATTTTAAAAATAAGATCCATTCCTAAATTGATAAATGGCCAAGGGATATGAACAGTTTTCAAAAGCAGAAATCAAAGTTATAAATAGTTACATTAAAATGTTCTAAATTACTATTGATTAGGGAGATGTTAATTAAAACAACTATGAGGTACCACCTCACAACCATCAGATTGGCTAACATGATAGAAAATTAAAATGGCAAATGCTGGCTGTGATGTGTAAAATTTAAGACACTAATGCATTGCTGGTTGAGTTGTGAACTCATTCCATTCTCAGAACTCATTCAGAGAAAAATTGGAAACTATGCCCAGAGGTCTACAAAACTGCACATACCTTTTGATCCATCAATACCACTACTAAGTCTATACCCCAAAGATAACAAAGAAAAGATAAAAGGACCTAGATGTACAAAAATATTTACAGCAGCTCTTTTTGTGTTCACAAAGAATTTGAAATTGTGGAGATGTCTATTAATTGTTGAATGGTTAAAAGTGGTTTAAGCTTGTAATGGAATACTATTGTGTTAAAAGAAATTACAAGCAAGACAGTTAAAAAAAAAAACCTCAAAAGACTTATATGAACTGAAGTAAAATGAAGTGAGCAGAAACTGGAAAACATTTTAAATGGTAATAGCAATATTGTAAGGATGATCAACTGTGAATGATTTTGTTACTCTGATAAAGACAACAGTCCAAAACATTTCTTTCTTTCCCCCCCACCACAGCAGGAGATACAGAAGATTTCTAAATTGTAAAATGTCACCCATAAGTCAATAGACTAAACCAGGTAGTCTGAATATGTCCATGAACAAAAGGACTTCTCCTTCCTTTTAGATATCTTCAATATACTACAAACTAAAATGGTATTAGATTTTTTTTTGTTTACTTCTTTCCCTAGTATACTCTTGGTTTATTGTGACCTAAATATTTTTTTTGGTTGTTTTTAAGGGAATGTTATTTAATCATCCCTCTCTTGTTTTGTACTTTAAATGATTTTTTAAAACTTAATCACTCGATTTTTTTTTTTTACCCTTGATATATTTTAACTATCAGATTCCCAGTGTTATAGCAGGTCAACTTTTCTTTGGATCCTGGCCATTATCTAATATTCTACTTAACTCACCTGGCTTTGTGTTGTTCTCAAATGTGATAAGTATATCATTTATGCATTAAGTTAATAAAAATTTAATGCAAGGGATTTATAAAAAAAAATATAAAACAGTATAGGGCTGAGGACATGATTTCTGTGGCACTCTCCTGTGAAACTCTTCCAAGTACAGTGTATGCTATCTTTTGACTCATGTCTTCTTTTGCCAGCTGCAAGTTGAACATACATAGGGACAAATACATCTCCGGTTTCCACTTGCTGCACATATCTTTAAAAAAAATTAGTTGATTATTAAATTCTCTGTGCATTCATATTTGTCTCTTCAGTTAAATTCTGACTTCCCTTTTCTGAGATGAGATGTATTCCAGTGGAACAAACTTTATTTGAAAAAGGAGGGGAAAAGGGGAAAGACCTAGGCATTTATCAATCAATTACTATGTGCCAAGTACTTTGTTAAGCATGTTTACAAATATATTATCTCATTTGATCCTCACAACCATTCTGTGAGATAGGTGCTTTTATTATCTTCATTTTATGTTTGAGGAAACTGAGGCAAGCAGATGTGTCCTACCCAGGGTCACTAGCAAGTGCCCAAAACCATATATTAATTCAGTCTTCCTGACTCCAGAAGTATCCACTCACCATAAATGAACCAGCTTACCTTTTATATTTATATGTGTTTGGATATCCTTCTCAAACCCCCAAGAATGAGATCCAATTACTATTCTCCAACTAAAAGAGCCTTTCCACCATTATTCTTATCATTCTCTCTCATATCACTCCTTATAGATGAGAAAAAACAGACCACTTATTCTTTTCTTTCAAACACAGATTTAACAGCTGTGTGGTTAAATTTTTTATATGCCTTCTCCCTTTCCAATAATATCTTTTTGAGTATATCCATCTAAAATCACAACAATGAAAATGACAAAAAACTTACTTATGAGGTTATGTATTACCTCATGAAGTGATTAAATTTTTCCTGACTTGTTATTCCTTTGACTCATTTATTTTTATTTGATCATAAATGCCTTGTCTTCCCCTTTCTTTCAATATTTTTAAATATCAGTGACAGTTGCTTCAGGAATCACATCTGCCATTTCTTTCGGTATGCAGTTCATCTAGCCATATAACGAATTCATTAAGGACAGCTAAATGCCTTCTTATTTTCTCCTTACTTATCTTGGTTATTATTCTTTTTTACCTTTTGCACCCTTCTGAAATTCCAATCTTGAAGTCATTTTCTTTGTCAGAGAAAATGGAAGCAAAATATGAATTGAGCAGCTCTGCCTTTTTTCTGCTGTTAACCATCATTATTATATGCCTTCTTTGATATTCCTTTTCTTACTCAATATAGATTTTTTTTTAAAAGCAGCCTTTTTGTTGTTTGGAGCTTTCTTCTCCAGCCTCAGCTTATTTTCATCTTTAGCACTCAGGACACTACTGTTAGTGAATTACTTGATGCTTTTAAATCCATCCTCTGTTACCTGCCGTGGCTTACACGCGCACATGCGCGCAACACACACACACACATACACACCCACATAGACACATGTATATATAGACGCATGTATATATACATCCATGTGCATACATATACACACATATATGTGTGCACATGTATAGGTATATATGAATTTATATTCATATATATTTATATACATATCCATATCCATATGTGTATACATAGGGGAGCTAAGTGGCACAGTGGATAAAGTGCTGGTCCTGGAGTCTGGAGGACCTGAGTTCAAATACAGCTTCAGACACTTACTAGCTGTATGATCCTGGGCAAATCACTTAGCCCTGTTTGCCTCAGTTTCTCGTCTGTAAAATGAACTAGAGAAGAAAATAGCAAACCACTGCTATGTCTTTGCCAAGAAAATCCCAGATGTGGCCACAGAGAGTTGGACATTACTGAAATAATTCAACAATAACAACAACAACAATAACACACATATGTATACACACATACATATATAGCATTTAATTTAATTTAAGCTTGCTGGATTCTCTACGTATTCACATTGGTTTCTCCAATTAATTTCTGATTTCCTGCCTCAATGGACTTTTTTACCTTTGTGTCTTCAGAAATTCATCCTTGAGAGTTTTCTGTGACTCCTGAGCTGACTTCTCCTAAATAATGTTATCCAATGGAATCATGCTTAAACTTCCTCTGAAGTCTTTGAAATTTGCTCTCCAAAAAATAGTGTAAGATATGTCACATTGTTTCAGGCTTTCCCCTCCTCTCTGAGAAACTTTAGGAGAGAGTAGAATATCAAGCTTTCCAACATTTCCACGCCAACAGTCAGTTCCTCTTCATTAGTGAAATTCAGATCAATAACAGAATTTTCCTTTTTGGAAGTGTGTAATATACACATTTTAAAAAATAAAAACATAATTAAGCCAAGTGAAGAAATAACTAATTAGAGGTTTTTTCACTATTCATTTACATAAGGAAAGGTGTAAAAAAAGTTTTGGAACTGCATCTTTGGTGACTGAAACTTGGCCTTTTTGTCTGTTATGAAATACTTCTGAATAATGTAGTTTAAGTATCTTATTCAAATTTTTAGTTTCATGATATTCCTCTCAGCCCTGGGGACTATGACTTTCAAATTATCTCTGTACATGCTATCATTAAAGTTAGTCATTTTGATTTCTCTAAAAGCCGTGTGTTTTTTCAATGGTATTACTCTTTTACTCTGATTTTTTTTAACCAAATTTTCTTCTAGATCTGTATCTTGCAGACATGTTGATTATTCCATATCTGTCTTTGTCTTTTTCAGAGCCTACTCTGTCTTGTGGATTCTCTGTTGTATTTTTAAAGAGTGAACTTTAATGCATCTCAGTAAGTTGCTTCTTAAGAACTCTCATTTCTATCATAATTTCAGTCATGACTTCCACCCTTGGTGCCTATTTGAGTTGTATTTACTCTATTTTGAATCAATGCAGAGATTATTACTTTGATCCATATTTTATGGAAGAACTATAAAAGGTGTTGATTCACTTTTTTAAAAAGTATCTTTTGATTGATGTTCAGTCATAGGATATTTTTATTCATTAACCTTTCCTGGTCTCCATTTTTCCTTCTTTTTTTTATTAATTTCCTGGTTTTTCTTCTTGGGATCTTAATTTCTCCTCACACTTTGTCTAATAGTCTTCTTACACTCTGCCTCTACCCTACCAAAAAAAAAAAAGAGTTTTCATCCATGTTAGTGAGAGGTACAGTTTCTCAACTCATCAGTGCTCTGTAATTTCAGGTCAGAATGCTGTACATTGTATAGCTGTAGCTCCTATTCTCTTTTCTTGCTGTAATTTCTTTTTATTCAATTTTAGTGATAGGTATTTTTTAACGTAACCTACCTTTCTCAATGTATCCCTCCCCTTGCTTGTCCCAGAGAGCCATCTTTCATAATGAAAAATAAAGGAAAGAAAAATAAAGAGAAGTTCAGCAAAACTAACCAACATATTGAAAAGTCTGATGTCAAACAATATTCCACACTTTTAATATCTACATATTTGATAAATTACTTATTGATTGTTGTTAGTAGCTTCTAGTAGTTACTCTGAGATAGACCTGAATCCACTATATTCTGTCACATGACTCTCCTAGATAGGTTAGTCTTGGTCAACACAAATATTAGAGAATTAATTTCTATAGGCACCTTCAAATTTTTTTCCTAAAAATACTTCTTCTTTTCTCCCTCTTTGAATAGTGTATTTGTAGGTTTTGCTCTTTCAAAATGAAGTTTTGAGTAAAGAAGGGGCAGAGTATAAGAAGACCATATGAATAATAAAAAAGAAGGAAGAATGGAGACCAGGAAGGGTTAATAAGAAAAAAAAGTATCCCATAACAGAACACCAAAAAGTGCTTTTCCAATATTAGCTCATTTGATCTTCACAACAATCCAGTTAATTGGGTATGTTGTTTTACATCTTATTATTTATGTTATATTATTTTACAAATGAAAAAAGTGATCTGAGAGATGTCAAGGAACTTGTTCAGGGAAAAAGTAGCTAATAAAATATCAGAGGGAAAAGCTAAGCTCATGTCTTCTTGATTTTAAGACCAGCAGTCCATCCACTGTGCCATCTCACTGCCTCTATCCTTGAAACATTTTCTGCAACTTATGTCTTACAGAGTTGCTTAGAGCATTGAGGTTAAATCAGTTGCCCAAGGCCATACAATAGACATGTCTCAGAGGTGAAACATACTGATATATATACACATATATATATACATATACATACATACATATATATACACACACATATATACATATATATGTATATGCACACTCACATATGATATGTGTATACCCACATATACATTCCTTTACATTATTTTCTGCTCTAACTTTCTCTCTCTATGGAAGACTTACTGGGTCCTAAAATCTCCACAGAATTCATGAAAATGCTCAGGCAAAAATATTGTATACAGATGAGGAAAGAGGCCCAGAGAAGTGACCTTACTTGCTCACTTCTCACACAGGTAAGTGAAAAAGCTAAGATCAAAGCTACATTGCTTGGAAACAAAATCCAGCATTCTTTCAATAATGACTGACAATTATATCGTGATTTAAACTTTGCGAAATTTATGATAACACTGTGAAGCAGGAAATAGCTGCATTATTATTCTCATTTTGCAGATGAGATTCTGAAAAATTAAGTGACTTGCCACTGGTTCTATAGTTTGCTAGTTCTGAACCCTTATTTCCCTGGCTCCAAATATAATACTCTATCCATTGTATACCAGTCCTTCCCCTGCTGCCCCTACTCCAGTTTTAAAGTCTGTACCAATTTGTAAACAGGTCAGCCAAGCACCTCTGTTCTGGGCTTTGTCATAATCTGAGGGTTGTCTCATTGTTGTATCTGAAAGAACTCCCTGCTAGAGTTTTAGAGGTGAAGGAAGGAGTAAATGAAGGCATTTTTTTTAAAATTTTCTCAGAGAAAAAGATAAAACAAATCTAATAAAATGGAAAATAAGTTACTGGAGGGGTATATCTATGTGCTTTATATCTTCAGAGATTTTGTTGTTGTTTCTAGATATATTTTTAGATTTATATCTAGACTCTACTTGAAATATTTATACCAATGAAGATAGTCACAGGAAAGTTCCTGTCAGAAAAATCTACATGTATCAAGGACAGACCTCAAAAAAAAAAAAAAAAAGATACTCCACCTTCACTATGGAAGTAGGGTAACTGTTTCTTTCATTTTCAGTTTCCAACCCTCTCCCACTATATCCAGGGTCATCTCCAGTCGTCCTGATCTGTTTCTTGACACTGGGCCCAAAAGGCTCTGGAGGAGTTAGTGAGGCTGGTGACTTTGAACAGCCTTACTTCACTTAAATACAATTTACTTGCAAGTCATGACATTACCTTCCTGATGTCATGGTCCTCTTGGAGAACAAAGGACAAACAACAAGAAGTAGTTGTCAAATATTTTTTAAATTATATTCTATAGTTAAAAAAAATAAAACTCTAGCATTCTTTCTCTTCTCTAGTCTTATCACCTAAACCTTCACACATGAAAACGAGTGAGTAGGAAAATGCTTTTTTAAAAAAAGTATTAGAATTGTGTTTACCAAGCTAAAAATGCTGTGAGCAAAGTATAAACATTTACTTTTCTTGTATTATTAGAGGCAGCAAGGAACAGGGAATAACATCACAGACCTGAATGAAGACCTGGTTTCAGATCTTACCTCACATGTTAGCTTTTTGACCCTAGGCAGGTTACTTAAACTTTCTCTCACTCAATTTCCTTATCTGTAAAATAGGAATAGTAGTAATTGTAGTGTTTTCCTCATAGTGTCTTCTTGAAGCTCAATTAAAATAATGTATTTAATGTGGTTTTCACAGATAATGTATATAAAGTACTTTAATAATGCCGGTTACAATTATAGCCCAATTTACATTTTCCTTTTCTCTTGTGGAACAAGGGGTGTTGAATGAGCTTAAAGGACTTGTTCATGGTTAAAACAGCTCTTGACTCCAAGACCAGTCTATGTATATACAATTTCTAAATTGTATTTATTGTATAGACAAGTTGTAGCTGATATTCATTGTTTCAATTCAACAATATCCATGGAACTCACAATTAGTGAAATTTAGTCCAATTGACAAGAAGGCACCACATGCTAGTAAGCCCATTCCTAACTAGCTGAAAAGATTTCTGAAATGTTCCATCAAAAAGTCAACTGTGTGTGAAAGTTTCAAAGGAAAAGTGTTAAATGTTAAAGGGCTAAATATAGCGCCAAAGGAATTGCAATATTGAAAGGTTCTTCAGCAAAAATACTTTGATTCATTTCAAACTTAACATACAAACATAAAATTTCATAACTTAAAGAGATGATTTTCTCTTGGATTGTTAAGTTCCTTTAGGGCAGGGGCTGTCTTTTCTTTTTTATTTGTTTGTCTTGTATCCCCAACACTTAGCTTGGCACATAGTAGGTACTTAATAATAGTTGTTAACTGACTGACTGATTTCCTGAAAGGGTCAAGAACTTGAAATCCTTCAAGTTGACATTATTATTTATTAGCTATCCCTAACCATGGAGTAGGCAAGTAAAGTTGATCCCTTTCAGAGCTTCCCAGATGCATTTCTTTCAATTCAATACAACTCAATAAACATTTATTAATTATCTGCTGTGAACAAATTATGTCTAGGAGGTAAGAAAAATGTTTATCAGAAACTAAAGCTTTACTTATGGGAGCTTACAGTTTAGTGAAGAACATGATAGCACATCCCTAAAAGAGCTTCACTGGCATATAGTCACTAACGGCAGGGAGGGAAATTCAATCCATCCTAAAGTTTAGAGGAAAGAGCTAATTTTTTGTTTGTTTGTTTGTTTGTTTTTTTGACAGAGCTAGTTCTCAGAAGGAGGTGAATTCTGGGATACATTCTCAGGGAAGAGTACATTCTGTGTTCTATCCAATGCACTTTCTGTTGGCGGAGATCTTTTGTGTTTTAACTTTTAGAATTTCTTTGTGCGAGCACTTGTTTGAAGATATTTTATACGAAAAGTTTGTAAGACATGAAGGATTATAGAGTTATGGGGTACTGATTATTGTCTCAAACAGAGCTAAGCACCTCCTTCATTAAGGTGAACTATTCTGAGACAAGATCTGTAGGACTTCCTTGGGCAATATATTGCACATGGTCTGCCTTGTATCAGAGAGTTATAGATTAAGCTGATAGTGATACTGAATGTTGCCCAAGCTAGCACCCTCATTTTATGGATGATGAAACTGAGGTTCAGAGAGCTAAAGACCACACCATTCTATATTGTTGATATTGATTTGGAAATGCTTTAGAGGTCACCTAGTCCACTCCATATTTTATAGAGAAGAAATTGAAATGCAGAAAAGTAAAGTGACTTCACAAGAGTACTCAGGTCCAAAGTAAGTGTCTCAGCTGGGGTTTGATCCCAGGTCCTTTGATTCCAAATCTCATGTTCCTTTCTACTTATGCCGAGATGTCTCAAATCCAAATACAACATTTTGCCCAACTGACTCATTTTTAAAATGAGAAAATTGAGGCCCAGATGAATTTAGTTACTTAGGCCATTGCAGGTAGTAAATAGTAGAGTTGGGATTTGAACTCAAGTTTTTTGACAACAGAAACTATTTGATACCATACTATATTTTATTGGCTTAATAAAATGCTTTACATCCTGTTTTTAGTATAGTCTAATAATCCAGAATGTCAAGGTATTTGAGGGTCCTACTCCTATCTTCAAGTGGGTTATCTGACCCTCTCAACTTTGTAACATCTGTCAATTTGATGAACGTCAATTTTTGTCCTTATCAAAGCAGAATGGGAACATGTACAGAGAGGTACTCTGACTACTTGTGATTTATGAAGTACTGAAAAAATTTGATGCTTTGTTATGATGCAACAAACCTCCCCTACCCTGTGACAGTGGGGAGAGGTATTGTATGAAGAGACTTCTGTATAAATTAGAAAAAACACAAACAAAAAGAAAATTTCTGACTTTCACTTTTCTTTTGACTCACCAGGATGATAGATAAGAGGAATCCTATGAAGGGTAGGCAGAGAGGCCACTTTTCCTCTCATCAAGGCAGTATATTTTTTTTTTCACATGGCAGCGACAAAGAGAGAACAAATTAAGGTTCTCTATTATGTGAGCTCAAATCTGGTATGCTTGCCTAGTCTTAATTGTGTGTTAATACCCTGAGCAACAGTAATTGAAAATAAAAGTTGAAATGGGCATGTTCAGGCTTGGAGGTAAACCTATGAATTAAAGAGCTCCTGATATTCCCTAGCCATTTGAATGGAGCTGAATTACATCTGGTATTAAGGTATGACTATGTTCACTTTTGAAGAAAATTCCACTAATGGGGAAAGAGCTCAAATATAGCCTGGCTTGATATAAGATATGGACCTAGAGGGTATTGTTTCAACATGGAAAGCCAAAGTAAAATGTAATAATCCTTATTTTGATGCTCTGTAAAATGTTTTATGCTTAATAATTTTAATTCTAAAGCTTCAAAGAGAGTATTAATAGTGCTATTAACTCACAGTTAGTGTCAATATTGCTAGTAACTTATTCTGTATTAAATCTTCATTAATAAATATATGTAGGAACTTTGATTTCTAGATGGTTCATTGAATAGACCACTGGTCCTGAAGTAAGGAAGACCTATCAAAACCAGGCTCAGACACTTACTAGCTGTGTGATCTAGGCAAGTCACTTAACTGCTATTTGTCTTTTTTCCTCAGTTGTAAATATGAGAATAATTATAGCACCTAACTACCTCAGTTACTTTAACTATTAGAGGAGGTAATATTTGAAAAGCATTTAGCACAGTACCTGGTACATAGTATGCACTTGGTAAGTGTTTATTTCCTTCCTTCCTTTTATTGAGGAAATAAATCATGGCCATAAACCTTATTCATATGGTATTGAATAACTTTCTGTTTCTTCTACACTTTTGTGAAACTATGAACAAGTACAAACATAAGATTTAAAGAGTTGTACAGAAGGATCTGGAATAGGGTAAAAGAAACCAAAGAGTATGAGACAGAGTCTAATTCCTCTCATTAGAGATCTAGAATCCCTCTGTCCAAGAATGAGCCAGATCACTATATGTGTAAGTCTAGATTAAAATAATCCTTTTGTGGAAAGGGAAAGATCACAATCCTCTAGCCTTTTGAAGCCAGAGAGAGTTATGATTTCTAGACAGGACATCTATCTATCTATCTATCTATCTATCTATCTATCTATCTATCTATCTATATCTGTGTTTATCTGTCTTTCTATTGTGTCTATATATTACATATTGTATACTCCAACTGGAGCTTTCATTGAGCTTATATATGATTATTCTATTGCGTGATAATTATCCACAACTGAAGCAAGAGATCTAGACCTAATCTTTCAGTGACATTTGAGAGGTTCAATGGAGAAAATATATGCCAAAATTTTATAGTTCGAAGGAGAATGGGGTCTTACTGAATATGTAGTCTTTTTCCAGAGGGCATGTGGCACTCAAGATGTGTTTTTACAGCAAATACATTCCTCATAGCTCTTAGCCAGAGTGGGGTTAATGTTGTATTTATATAAATGAAGAATTTGTCTTTATTACTCCTAAACCTAGAAGATCACAGGAGGAACAGGTTAAGGAACATGCACATATCAAGGGTAAAAATGCTTTGAATGAACTTGTTGTTGTTGAGTTGTTTCAGCCAGGTCCAACTCTTTATGACCCCATTTTTTCTTGGCAAAGATACTGGAATGGTTTTCCATTTTCATCTACAGCTCATTTGACAGAAAAAGAAACTGAGGCAAACACATTCAAGTGACTTGTCCAGGGTCACACAGCTAGTAAGTGTCTGAGGCCAAATTTGAACTCAGGTGTTAAAGAAAAATGCCTGTGAACTCTTAAATGGAAGAAACCCCAGGCCCAAAAAAGGAACCTGGAATGAACCAGAGTCTGAACACAGTTTACACAGATTATAAATACATTTATTGCTTGAGAATAAGCTTGTAATCTGAAATGATGTCTGTACTGACATATTCAAAGCCCAGTTGGAAAGAGTGATATATTTGTACAATTTTTAAACAAAGAAAGGAGAAAAGGTGGGAATTTGGACAGATCCTGCAAGAAGCCCCAGGAAACAAAGGAAATGAGCAATTCCATGTATCAGTGCTGTGACCCTTTGATACACAAATCAAAAGACATTTTTGGTGGTAAGCAGTCCATAGTCCAGGACTTGAGCACAGACAATAAGATAAGAGGATATAAAACAGGATGTGTCCTACAGCCCCATAACCAACAATTAGTTGTAGTCTCTGGAAATAAGGATGTCTCTCGAAGGTCCATAAATCACCAAATGACTCAGGGTCTACTTCAAAGCTGGTATGTACTTAATTAGCTCCAGAGTTTCTGATTTTGTGCAGGTCCAGCTATGATTACTCTTGGTCAGTGCAAAGGATTATTGATATGTCAAGCCAATACCACCAGTCCTCATAGAGTTTTCTAGTTACCTGGATAATGACAGGGGGAGGGGCTCAAGCAAATCAAGGTATCCATTTTCACACAGGTCTTCCTAATTCCAGTGCCAATAAACTGAGGAGCAAATGAAGAGAGAATGAAAGGAACAAAAAGTAAGAATAAGATTGTGCCCTGACTTTAGGATGATATAAGCTTTGATATCTCCAGGATTCAATGACACGAATAAATGGCAACCTGAACTGGTGGAGTAAATAGCCGCACAAATGGGATCACAGATCCATCAGTATCAAAATAATAGGGCTGATGCACCTTTCCTTTCTTATACCTTTTTTTTTTTCATTAGGAAGGGAGCTGAACTCAGCAAATGACTGAGAGAGATAGCTAGAATGAAAATGAGAGAAACGTTGCAGAGACTGTATAGCCCTCAAGAAGAAAGCCACCTTTCCAATTGAACTGCTTGGTGGCAGTTCATGAGATCTTTCAGTAAAAAGAAAGCAGAAATGGAATTGAGTATCAAGCTGCCAGAGTATTCATCTCAAAGTTAAGAAGTTGAGTGAGAAGAATAAAAAAAGACAGTCTTCTGTAGGTCAAAGAATAAGCCTGTTTTGGAAATTGGTTGTGTTGAGAGCATTTCAGCAATTAGAAAAGTATATGAGATTTATTTTTATTGCATATTTACTATGGAGGTCACAGAAAACATAAAGAGCATAAAACTTATGGGGAAGCATGGTGTAGAGAAGAAAATACTGGCTTTGAAATCAAAGGGCATGAGTTTGAATCCCAGATGTCCTACCTGCTACTATTGTAATCTCAGTTAAGTGACTTAGCTTCTGTGGGCCTCAGTTTCTCCATGAATATAAAGAAGGAGGGAGGAATTATTACTGGATGATAAGGTCTCTTTCTGATTTAAATCTACATGATTCATAAAATCAAAATTAGAGAAGGCTTTAAAATCCTTCTAGTTTAATTCCTTCATTTTACAGAAAAGATCTCTCTGTCTCAGGGAGGTTAAGTGGCAGAAAGCAATATTGAATGCTTCTGATTCCAACTTCATTGTGCCTTCCATAGGAAATACCCTGTGTAATGTTACATCACTTTGCAAACATACAATTCTATATAAATGTAAGCTTATTATCTTTCTTATCTTTCTATTGTTTTAGTAGAGAACAAAATCTAGTTCTTTTAGTGAATAGATTCTAGTTTTGTATAAAGATGAATGTGTAACACATAACTAGGCAGAATTAGCTTCTGATAAAAACTGTTGTTTTCCTCTTGCACCTATTTATCTTTAGACACTAATGAAAAACTGGATGCCACCTAATAGGAGGAAGATATATGTACCTGTATGCCAGAATCTAACTAATGGCCCAACTATTCACCTTTTATCTTACTATTGACATGAATTATTCTTAATAATAAGTTGCTAAGGTCAATTGTTTTATCACTTTTGACATCCCCAAAAAAACAATATTAGGTTAGAGGGGTAGAATAATAAGCACTGTAAGGAAGTACATACTTTCTGAGAGGAGGTTAAAGCAGGATATAATGCCAGTCTCCTCCACTGCTCAACTCTTCACCCCGCCCCCCACAAAAAGAAAAGATTTAAAATTATTCTGTATTAGCTAAAAAAGAGTTTAGATACATTAGACAAATGCAATCTATTTTTAGCCAACCTGTGTCCAGTTTTCTATTTCTGTGCAACTTCCTCCCCACGTGTAAAGATCAGTTATCTCTTCTCTGAGACTCAGCACAAGTCTTTGGAATCCTTCATTGAATAGTCCTCAGACTTATAAAGCAGAGGGACATTTTTGGAGCAGACAGAAGGATCTATGAGCAACAAAGCTATTTCATTCATAGCCCTCATATCTTCAACATAATGGCCATTTAACTTATTTCACATTGAAAGACATTGAATCTCACATTCCTGCAGTTGGAGAAACTCATAACAAACTGATGGGTATTGACAACAAAATCATTATCAAGAGGGAGTACGGACTCTGAAAAATAGCATCACTTCTGATCCCAAGGGACCTAGGACCTTGAAGATCACTATCACTTCTGGTTTCAAAGAAGCAGTATAACTTCTGGTCCCAAGGGAACAGAAGCCCCAAGGAACATTATTTTTGCAATTCCAAGTGATCAGGGGCTCTTCCTTCATTAGGCCTAGAATGCAGACCAAAGTATCAGTGTCCATACCTCTCCCCACATCACATGACCTTGGAAGTACCAAAAACTTCAAAACTATCATGATGACAGGGTATATCAAGACGTAAATTCAGAAAAGAATATAAAGTCAAAATAGCTATAAGCAAAGCATCAAAGAAAAATGTGAATTGGATACAAACTCAACAAGAATTCCTGGGAAAAAATTAAAAATATTTTTCAAAAGCTAATAAGAGTGGCAGAGAAAAAATTAGTTAAAGAAATGAGAGCAAGGAAAGAAAAATATGAAAAGGAAATAGAATTGGTCAAATGGAAAAAGACATTCAAAACTTCAGCAATTAAAATAACTCCCCAAAAAGCAGAATTTGCCAAATTGATTGGGAGGGGAACTATAAAATCTCACTGAATAAAATATTTCCTTAAAAATTAAAATTGGGCAAGTGGAAGCTAACAACTCCATGAAACCTCAAAAACTATAAAACAAAACCATAATAATGAAAAA
This sequence comes from Vombatus ursinus, assembly GCF_900497805.2. Classification (NCBI taxonomy): domain Eukaryota; kingdom Metazoa; phylum Chordata; class Mammalia; order Diprotodontia; family Vombatidae; genus Vombatus; species Vombatus ursinus. Next base: position 13,770,226 of record NW_020949613.1, on the reverse strand, counting down.
ATAGAAAAATGTGAAATATCTCATCATAAAACTAAGTGATCTGGAAAACAGATTGAAGAGAGATAAGTAAATTATCTGTCTAGCTGAAATCCGTGATAAAAAAAAAAAAGCCTAGACATCACGTTTAAAGAAATTAACAAGGAAAACTTGCTCAATGTCTTGGAAAAAGGAGGGTAAAATTGAAATTGAAAGAATCTACTGATTACTGAAAGATTGCTGCAAGATGATAATGCCCAGGAATAATTTAGCCAAATTGATGAGCTCAAAGCTCAAAGAGAAAATACTTTGAAGAGCCAGAAAGAAACCATTCAAATATTATGGAGTCACAGTCAGAATTACACATGATTTGGAAACTTCTACTTTAAAGGAGAAGGAAGTTTTGGAAATGATATTCTGGGAGGAAAAAAAACAAAACAAAACTCGAATTACAACCAAGAATAATATACTCAGAAAAACTGAGTATAATTATTTAAGAGATAGAAAAAATGATATTCAATGGAATAGAAGACTTTCAGGCATTCCTGATGAAAAGACCAGAATTGTATTAAAAACCTAACTTTCAAATAAAAGATTAAAGAGAAACATAAAAAGGTAATCATGAAAAATAAATCATAAGGGACTCAATAAGGCTAAAGTGTTTACATTTCCATATGAAAAGATGATACATACAACTTCTAAGAACTTTATCATTATTAAGATAATTAGAAGGATTCTACATAGACAGGGGGCGTGGAAGTGAGTCAGTTTTGTTGGAATGGTGTTCAAAACAATAGAGGAGAAAGACGATACCCCAGGGGAGTAGGGGAAAGGTAGAGGAAGAATGGGGAAAATTATCTCATATAAAAGAGGCACACAAGGAAGAGCTTTTCTAATGGAGGAGAAGTGTGTGGGGGGAATAATGATTATATCTCATTCTCATCTAAACTGGTTCAAAGAAGGAAAATATATATATGTACACATATATGTAAATACACACACACACACAAACACACACACACACACCCTGAATTATGTATAGGAATAGACCTTACCAAAGAGAAAATAGGAAGGGAAGGAGATATGGAAAAGGGTATGTGATAAAAGAGAGGGCAGATAAAGGAAGGCAGTGATTAGAAGCAAAACTGACTTTAGAGGATAGACAACATTAAAAAAAGAGAGAGAGAAGGACAAATAGAAGAAAATAAGATAGAGGTTAATGCACACTTAGTACTTATAACTGTGAATGTGATTGGGATGAAGTCACCTATAAAATGGAAGTGTACAGCAGAATTTATTAGAAACCAGAATCCAACAACATATTGTTTATAAGAAATACACTTGAAAGAGAGAGACACATAAATTCCTAAAATAAGGAGATGAATCAGAATCTATTAAGCTTCAGCTTAAGTAAAAAAGGCAGGGGTAACAATCATAATCAAAGACAAAACAAAAGCAAAATACATACACATATACATATATATGCATGCATACATATATATGTACACACATATATATATACATATACATATGTAAAACAAATAAGCAGTGAAACTGCATCTTGTTAAAAGACACCATAAATAATGAAGTAATAATGATACTGAACATATATGCTCCAAATGGTGCAGCATCCAAATTCATAAAGGAAAAATTAAAGGAATTTCAAGAAGAAATTGATAGTAAACTGGTATAGAACTACAGCTTTCTCTTCTCAGAGTTACATAAATTCAGATGCAAAATAAATAAGAAAAAAGTTAAGGAAATTAATAGAATTCCAGAAAAGTTGCATATGAGAGAACTCTGAAGGGAACTGAATGGAAATAGAAAGGATTATACCTTTTTCTGAGCTGCACCTTTACAAAAACTGACCCAGTATTAAAGCATAAACACCTGACAACCAAATTCAAAGAAGAAGAAATATGAAATGCACCCTTTTCCAGACCATAATGCAAGAAAAATATACATTCAGTAAAGAATAATAGAAGAATAAACTAAAAATTTATTGGAAACTGAGTAATCTAATTCTAAAGAATGAGTAGATCAAAGGCAGAGCCAAGATGATGGAGAAAAGGCAGCGACTCACCTGAACTCTAACCAAACCCCTGTGAACACCTTTACATAATGCTGTAAAACAATTCCTGGAGCAGCAGAACCCATAAAAGGACAGGGTGGAAAAAAAAATTACAGTCAAAGACAACTTAGAAGGTCAGCAGGAAAGGTCTATCATAGCAGGGTGAGAGTGGAGTACAGTCTAGCACAGACTATGCCAACACAGACCAAACCCCAGAAAACTAGGAGTAGGCCTTGTGAGCCACTGAATCTGCAGTGACAGTAGCTGCTTTCACAGCTCTCAGCCTACACATGGTAAGAGAGTTGAGCAGCTCCTCAGAAGTACATTAGAGGGGTCCTTTGGCTAGCACTAAGGCAGAACTCTGTTGCTTTGTGATACTCAGATCTGGGTCACAGTCCTGGGTGGCAGTCCCAGGGTGAGAAGGAGTACTAGCCCCAGAGCTTACAGTACCAAGGAAGTGGGGACCATTGTCACAGTTCCAGGAAAGACAAGAGTGCTTGTGTTCACTCACAGATGAGAGCACAGGTCAGGAGAGTAGTAAACACACTTCTCCTTAGATCATATCACCTTGGAAAAATTGAAAATGTATAGGTTCCTAGAAGTATCTCTGAAAACAGCTACACAAAACCCCTGAAGCTTGAGGCAGTGTACCCTTGACCCATGAAGAAGAACCCCACTTGAGCAAAGAGTTAAAAGTCAAGAAGTAGTCTGGGGAAAAAAGCAAATAGAAAAAAAAATTCTGACCATAGGAAGTTACTATGGTGACAAGGAAGATCAAAACATACACTTGGCAGAGCCAAGATGGCAGAGGGAAAGCAGTGACTGTCTTGAGCTCTCTCCCAAAGCCCTCCAAATACCTAAAAAAATGGCTCTAAACAAATTCTAAAACAGCAGAATCCACAAAAAGACAGAGTGAAACATATTTCCAGCTAAAGACAGCCTGGATGGTTGATCAGAAAGGTATATCACACCAGGTGGGGAGAGGAGTGCAGTTCGGCACGGGTGTGCAGGCCGCAGCAACCCTGGAGCAGGCCTCAGAGGACTGAATCGCAGGTGGCTGTGGCAGTTTCCAGACTTCCCAACCCATGAACGCCAAAGACAACTTAGAAGGTCCGTGGGAAAAGTCTGTGGCTGTGGTGAGAGAGGAGCTAGGACTCAGCCACAAGTCTTGAGCATGGTCCGGGCTGTGGCCTTTTCCTGAGCTTCCAGCAGACAGACTGAGAGGGAATCCAGTGGCTGATCAGAGGGGGATTGCAAGGATCTCTTTGCCAGTGCTGAGGCACGAATCTCTTACTTTAACGATGCTTCGATCTGGGTCACAGTTCTGAGGGGCGGTCCTGAGGCGAGGAGGAGCGCTGGCGTGGAGGAGCTTGTTGTGGCTGTGCAGAGAAAAGACCTCATCCCTTATCATACTACCTTGGAAGAACTGAAAATTTACAGGTCCCTAGAAGTACCTCTGAAAACAGCTGTACAAACCCCAGAAGATTGGGACAGTACACTCTTCACATTGGAAGCAGACTTTTACCTTAAGAAAGAGTTTAAAACTCAAGCAATTGGCCAGGATCACGAGTAAGCAGCACAAAAAGAGTCAGAACATATTATCTTACTTTGGTGACAGAAGATCAAAACATACAACCAGAAGAAGACAACAAAGTCAAAGCTCCTACATCCAAAGCCTCCAAGAAAAGTATGAATCAGTCCCAGGCCTTGGAAGATCTCAAAAGGGATTTTGAGAAGCAAGTAAGAGAAGTAGAGGAAAAACTGAGAATGATGCAAGAAAATCATGAAAAACAAGTCAACAGCTCTCTAAAGGAGACCCAAAAAAATACTGAAGATATTCACACCTTAAAAAACAGCCTAACCCAAATGGCAAAAGAGATCCAAAAAGCAAATGAGGAGAAGAATTCCCTAGAAAGCAAAATTGGCCAAATGGAAAAGGAAGTCCAAAAGATTACTGAAGAACATACTTCCTTAAAAATTAGAATAGAGCAATTGGAAGCTAGTGACTTTATGAGAAATCAAGACACTGTAGAACACATCCAAAAGAATGAAAAATTAGAAAAGAATGTGAAATATATCATTGGAAAAACAACTGAACTGGAAAATAGATCCAGGAGACAGAATTTAAAAATTAATTGGACTATCTGAAAGCCATGATAAAAAAAAGAGCCTAGACATCATATTTCAAGAAATTATCAAGGAAAACTGTCCCGATATTTTAGAACCAGGGGGTAAATTAGAAATTGAAAGAATCCACCAATCACTGCCTGAAAGAGATCCCCAAAGGAAAACTCCTAGGAATATTGTAGCCAAATTTCAGAGTTCCCAGGTCAAGGAGAAAATATTACAAGCAGCCAAAAAGAAACAATTCAAGTATTGTGGAAACACAATCAGGATAACACAAGATTTAGCTGCTTCTACACTAAGGGACTGCAGGGCATGGAATATAATATTCCGGAGAGCAAAGTAGATAGGATTACAACCAAGAATCACCTACCAGCAAAACTGAGTATAATCCTGCAGGGGAAAAAATGGTCGTTCATTTACCTCGTGAAGAGGGAAACAGGAAAGAGAAAATCATAAGATTAAAGTTGAACTGTTTACATTCCTGCATGGAAAGATGATATTTGTAACTCATGAGACCTTTGTCAGTATTACGGTAGTTGGAGGGGAAAAAATACGTACACATATATAGATATAGATAGATAGATAGATAAAGGGCACAAGGTGAGTTGAAAATGAAGGGGTCATATCTGGAGAATAAAATTAAAAGATGAGAGAGGAATATACTAGGAGAAGAGAAAGGGAGAGGTAGAATGGGGTAAATTATCCCACACACACACACAAAAAAGCAGAAAAGAAAAGGCTCTTACAGTGAAGGGGAAAAGGGGGAAGGTGGGAGGGAATGAGTGAATCTTATTCTCATAGGATGTGACTTAAGGAGGGAATAACATACACACTCAATTGGGTGTGGAAATCTCTTGCCCTACAGGAAAATAGGGGGGAAGGGGATAAGAGAGTAGGGGAATGATAGAGAGGAGGGCAGATTGGGAAAGGGAGTAATCAGAAGCAAATACTTCTGAGGAGGGACAGAGTCAAAGAATAAAATAAATGGGTGGGTGGGATAGGATTAAGGGAAATAGAGTTAGTTTTTGACAACATGTCTACCATGGAAGTGTTTTGCATAACTGCGTGTATATAACCTATATTTAGTTGCTTGCCTTATCAATGAGGGTGGGTGAGGAGGGAGGAAGGAAATTAAAAAAAAAGAAAAAAGAAAAACACACACACACACACAAAATTGGAGAAAATAACACCTCAGAAAACAGACTAGGTTAAATGGTAGAAGTGGTTCAAAAAACCAATGAGGAGATTGCTTTGAAAAGCAAAACTGGCCAAATGGAAAAAAGAGGCACAAAAATACACTGCAGGAAAAAAAAATCCTTAAAAAGTAAAATTGGCCAAATGGGAAAGGAGGCACAAATGCTCACTGAAGAAAATAATTCCTTAAAAATTAGAATTGAGGAAACGGAAGCGAATGATTTTATGAGAAATCAAGGAACAATAAAACAAAACCAAAAAATTTTTTAAAAAAATAGAAAACAGTGTAAAATAGCTAATTGAAAAAAAAAACTGACCTGGAAAATAGATCCAGGTGAAATAATTTGAAAATTATTGGACTACTCAAAGTCATGATGAAAAAAAAAGAGCTTAGACATCATTTTTCTAGATATTATTGGCGGCAGCTAGGTGGTGCAGAGCATAGAGTATCTGCCCTGGAGTCAGGAGGACCTGAGTTCAAATCTGACCTCAGACACTTACTAGGTATGTGACCGAGTTCAAATCTGACCTCAGACACTTACTAGCTGTGTGACCGTGGGCTCGTCACAACCCCAACTGCCTTAAAAAAAAAAAGAAAGAAAGAAAAGAAAAGAAGTTGTCAAGGAAAACTCACTTAATATTCTGGAACCAGAGGGTAAAATAGCAATTGAAAGAACCCACTGATCACCTCCTGAAAGAGATCCCGAAATGACAACTCCCAGGAATGTTATAGCCAAATTCCACATCTTCCAAATCAAGGAGAAACTAATGCAAGTAGCTAGAAAGAAACAATTTAAGGATCATAGAGCCACAGTCAGTATAACACAAGATTCAGCAGCTTCTACACTAAAGAATTAGAGGTATTAGAATATGATAATCTGGAGAGCAAAGGAGCCTAGGATTACAACCTACATTACATAATCTATTTTACCCTACAGGAAAGTAGGAAGGGAAGGGGATAAGAGAAAGGGGGATGGTGACAGAAGGAAGGACCCATTGGGGGAGGTGGTAATCAGAAGAAAATCACTTTTGAGGAGGGACAGGGTGAAATGAGAGAGAGAATAAAAAGGGAAAAGGATGGAGGGAAATACAGTTAGGAATAGTAAATGGGAAAATATTTTGAAGCAAGTTTCTCTGTTAAAGGCCTCATTTCTCAAACATATATAGAACTGAGACAAATTTATAAAAATAAGATCCATTCAATAATTGATAAAGGGTCAAAAGATATGAAAAGTTTTCAGATGAAGCAATCAAAGCTATCTGTAATCATATAAAAATATTCTTACTATTGATTGGAAAAATGCAAATTAAAACAGTTCTGAGATACTACCTCATATTTATTAGACTAGTTAATAGGGCAGAAAAAGAAAATGACCAATGTTGAAGAGGATATGGGAAAAATGAGACATTAATGGACTGTTAGTAGAGTTGTGAACTGATTCAGCCATTTTGTAGAGCAATTTGGAACTCTGTCTAAAGGAGTATAAAACCATACATACCATTTAATCTAGTAATACCACTATTATGTCTGTATCCATAAAACATAAGAAAAAAAGGAAAAGTACATATATGTACAAAAATATTTATAGTAGCTCTTTTCTGGTGGCAAAGAATTAGAGATTGAGAGAATGTCCAACTATTGGGGAATGCCTGAACAAATTGTGATATGTGATTGTGATGGAATATTATCATATTATAAGATATGATGAGCAGGATGCTCTCAGAAAAAAAAAACTGACAAGACTTACAGGAGCTGATGTAAAGTGACATATACTGTATACAAAATAACAGCAGTATTGTAACATGATCAATTGTGAATGACTTAGCTATTTTCAGCAATACAATGATCCAAGACAACTCTGAAGGACTTATGATGAAAAATGATATCCATCACAAGAGAAATAACTAATGGAGTCTGAATATAGACTGAAGCATACTTCTTCTACTTTATTTATTTTTCTCAATTATTTTTTGTCAATCTTTTCTTTCATAACATGACTAACAAGGAAATGTTTTGCATGACTACACATGTGTAACCTAAATGGAATTGCTTGCCTTATCAATGAGGGTGTGTAGAGGAAGAAAGGGAGAGAATTTGAAACTCAACATTAAAAAAAAACAAATGTTAAAAATTGTTTTTTACATGTAATTGGAGGAAAAAAATACTAAACAAAAAAAAAAGAACGAGTAGCTCAAAGAACAAGTAATAGAAACAATCAACAATTTCATTAAAGAAAATAACAATGAGATAATATTTCAAAATTTGTGGCATACAATCAAACAATACTTTGGGCAAAGTGTGTATCTCTAAATTCATATATCAAAAAAGGGAAGGGTGAGAAAAAGGAGGTCACTGAATTGGGCATGCAACTAAAGAAAAAATTAGAAAAAGAACAAATCTGAAGTCCTTAATTAAACACCAAAAAGGAAATACTGAAAATTAAAGATGAGGTTAATAAAATTAAAAATTAAAAATAAATTAACTCATATACACTGATATAGAATGACATAAATGAACCAAGAGGACATTGTACATAGTAAAAATAATATTGTAAGGATGATCAACTGTGAGATACTTACCTCCTCTGATAAAGACAATTATCAAACACAATTCCAAAGGACGCTTCGTGAAAAATACTATCTGCTTCCAGAGAGAGAACTGATGTACTCTGAATCCAGTTTGAAGGATGTTTTAATTTTTTTTCTTGTTTCGTGTATGTGTTTGTGCTTATGTGTATTTGCAACATCGTTATTAATGTAAATATGTATTATATAGCTTCACATGTATAATCAATATAATATTGCTTGCTTTCTCAATGGGTGGGTTAAGGACACAAGAGAGATAGAATTTGGAAATTAATTTTAAATAATGAATGTTAATTTTTTACAAGTAATTGGGATATATTTAATGAAATAAATAAAATGTGTTTTTTAAATACTTCTTTTCCATAGATATAACTCTTGAATCACACCTCTTACATTTTCACATGGGAAATATACCAGTCAAACAGTGTTGGACATAAAATTTTCCTGGATGATAAGCTTCTTATGCTTTTCTGTTCAAACAGTTTCACTGGTTTTATTTTGATTTTACTGCTTATGGGTCTGTTCCAGAATCCTGAGGCTTCTTGAAGTCTGAACTCCAAATAGGTGAGACTTCATTGTACTGTATAAACTGGAATTAAGTCGAAGGCTTTTTCAACAGAATATCAAACAGGCCCATTTCATATCTAAACATTCTATTTTCCTCCACAAAATTGAGACAGGTGGTAACTTCAATCATCAGTCATTATCCTATATTCATTATGTAGAATTTTACTGAAATTCTTGTAAAATGCCATAATGAGAATCTATTTTACTTTTTGTTCATATTACAATGAATGATGACTATTATACTTTGAGGAAATATTTAATCCAGATACAGTATTACTCAATGAATAGATGAATCAACCATAATTTCATACATCATCCTTCATTTTGTCCATACAACTGGAGGGAGGATAATACAATCTAAACAGAGAGGAATTACTTTGAAAATAAAATATACAATTTAATACATACATATGTGTGTGTGTATATAGAGAGAGAACATGCTAAAGAAAAAAAATTATGTGAGAATTATTTTTTCATATTTGAATTATCGGCAATTGAATAATTGTCTAATATAGGAAAATTAGGCTGCATAGATTTATGTTCAGTTATAATTTTTTAATATTACTAATGTAAATCACCATGATATAACTCATGAGAATTTTTAAAAAGCAGAAAAATTATATTAAATGGAAATTCATTTAAAGTGATACCAAACTTTATATAAATAGATTTTCCACCTGGAATATTAAATTATTTTATTCTTGCTAATCCTTTCATATATTAAGAATTAGAAGAAACAACAATAGGAAATGATACTTTGGACTTGAATGTGACTAAGCAATGAAACCATTTGTCATGAGATAAGTGATGGAAATCTGAGTAGAAAATGATCATCTCAGCTAGCATTCAGAATGATCAAGGAAGAAAAAGGAGGGAAATATGAAAAAATAAAGCATGAATGCAAAAAAGATAAACTTAACTTCTAAAAATATTCTCAGGAAGACTAAAATACCAAGTAATATGAAGCACATGAAAAAACAAAATAGTTTAGACAATTGAAATGCTTTGCATATATGTTTGCAGTAAAGAGAAAAAAAAGACAAGGATATTTTTACTGGACATAGTTAGATAAGGTAATATTAAAAAAATAAGGATTAATACTACTCAACTTTTCATTTACTTTTATCTTTTCTATCAAAGAGGATTTTCCTCAACTAACAGAAAACAAACTTAAGAAGAAATTGTGATGCAGATAGCAATATGGTAACAGAACACCACTATTGCATTAAATGACTTCAAATCCACACATTTCAAACTATTGGCTATTTTGTTCTACCAGAAGAACTTGAAGATGGAATCTGTCATTTTCAAGGATGTGTGGAGAATGTCTAAAGCATATATATCCTAAATGTTTTCCAAAAGATTGATACCACAAATAATTAACCAGTTAACTTGGCATAGGTCTTGAGCAAAATTCTAGAGCAGATCACATAAACAGAAAATTTGTGGGTGCTTGGATGGGAAAGCAGCATACATTACTCAGTTCGACTATTTGTTCCATAAAGTTTTTTTTTTTATGAATGATTAGATAATGAAATGATGTTATCTGGATTGCAACAAAGTATTTTACAAAGTAACCCTACAGTTGTTGGGAAAAAAGAGAAGGGGGAGGAGCCAAGATGGTAGAGTAAAAACAATGACTTTCTTGAGATCTTCCCCAAACCCCTCCAAATACCTGCAAAAAATGGCTCTAAACAAATTCTTAAGTAGCAGAACCTACAAAAAGACAGAGTGCAACAAATTTCCAGCCCAAGACAACCTGGATAGTTGATTGAAAATGTCTATCATGCTGGGCTGGGAGAAGAACGCAGTTTAGCATGGGTGCACAGGCAAAACAGGTCTCAGTGAACCTGGAGCAGGCCTCAGAGGATTGAATCACAAGCAGCTGTGGCTGTTTGCAGACTTTTCAACCCAAAAACACCAAAGACAACTTAGAAGATCAGTAGGAAAGGCCTGTGACCACAGTAAGAGACAAGCTGTGCCCCGGTCCCAGTGCTGGCACAGCCCCGGGGCTGGGGCTGCTTCCTGAGCTCTACCCAGAGAAAGAGGGGGAATCAAGTGGCTGACTAGAGGGGGATTGCAGAGATCTCTTTGCTGGTGCTGAGGCAGGATTCTCTTGCTTTGCCCATACTTGGATCTGGGTTGCAGTTCTGGGTGGCAATCCTGGGGCAAGGAGGAGCACTGGTGTGGTGGAGCTTGTAATGGCATTGGAGAGGGAATCCTTCTCACAACTCCAAGGCAGAAAAGAGTGCTTAAGGTCACCCACAGACCAGAACACAGGCCAGGAAAGGAGTTAACACCTTGCACTTAATCATACCACCTCTGAAGAAATGAAAATTTACAGGTCCTTAGAAGTATCTCTGAAAAGAGCTACAGAAAATCCCCCAAGCTTGGGATAGTAATTCTCCACACTGGAAGCAGACCCCTACCTTAACAAAGAGTTTAAAACTCAAGTAATTGGTTGGGATCATGAGCAAACTGTGCAATAAATGTCAGACCATAGAATCTTACTTTGGTGGCAAAGAAGATCAAAACATACAACTAGAAGAAGACAACACAGTCAAAGTTCCCTCATCCAAAGCCTCCAAGAAAAATATGAATCATTTCCAGGGCATGGAAGAGCTCAAAAAAGATTTTGAGAAGCAAGTAAGAGAAGTAGAGGAAAAACTGGGAAGAGAAATGAGAGTGATGCAAGAAAATCATGAAAAACTAGTCAACAGCTTGCTAAAGGAGACCCAAAAAGTTACTGAAGAAAATAACACCTTGAAAAATAGTCTAACACAAATGGTATAAGAGTTCCAAAAAGCCAATGAGGAGAAGAATGCCTTAAAAAGCAGAATTGCCCAAATGGAAAAGGAAATCCAAAAGCTCACTGAAGAAAATACTTCCTTAAAAATTAGAATGGAGCAAATGGAAGCTAATGGCTTTATGAGAAATCAAGACACTGTAAAATAAAACCAAAAGAATGAAAAAATAGACAATGTGAAATATCTCATTGGAAAAACACATGATCTGGAAAATAGGTCCAGGAGAGATAATTTAAAAATTATTGGACTATCTGAAAACCATGATCAAAAAAAGAACCTAGACATCATCTTTCAAGAAATTATCAAAGAAAACTGCCCTGATATTCTGGAACCAGCAAAATAGAAATGGAAAAAATCCACCAATCACATCCTGAAAGAGATCCCCAAAGGAAAACTCCTAGGAATATTGTAGCCAAATTCCAGAGTGCCCAGGTCAAGGAGAAAATATTGCAACAGCCAGAAAGAAACAATTCTAGTATTGTGGAAACACAATCAGGATAGCACAAGATTTAGCAGCTTCTACAGATATTCTAGAGGTCAAAGGAGATAGAATTATAGCCAAGAATCACCTCCCCAGCAAAACTGAGTATAATCCTTCAGGGGGAAAAAGGACATTCAGTGAAATAGAGGACTTTCAAGCTTTCTTGATAAAAAGACCAGAGCTGAATAGAAAATTTGACTTTCAGATACAAGATGCAAGAGAAGCATGAAGAGGTAAACAGGAAAGAGAAATCATAAGGGACCTCTTAAGGTTGAACTGTTTACATTCCTGCATGGAAAGATGATATTTGTAACTCATGAGACCTTTGTCAATATTAGGGTAGTTGGAAGGAAAAAAATTTATATGTATATACATATAGATAGACAGATAGATAGACAGACAGATAGATAGATAGATAGATAGATAGATAGATAGATAGATAGATAGA